>NC_092875.1:383475552-383678052 GCF_028372415.1 Notamacropus eugenii
AATGAGATATTTCACATTATCTTCCATTTTTTCATTCTTTTGGTTTTGTTTGGTGATTTCTTGGTTTCTCATAAAGTCATTAGCCTCCATCTGTTCCATTCTAATTTTGAAAGAACTATTTTCTTCAGTGAGCTTTTGAACCTCCTTTTCCATTTGGCTAATTCTGCTTTTGAAAGCATTCTTCTCCTCATTGGCTTTTTGAACCTCTTTTGCCAATTGAGTTGGCCTATTTTTCAAGGTATTATTTTCTTCAGCTTTTTTTGGGTGTTCTTTAGCAAGATATTGACCCGCTTTTCATGCTTTTCTTGTATCTCTCTCATTTCTCTTCCCAGTTTTTCCTCCAGCTCTCTAATTTGATTTTCAAAATCCTTTTTGAACTCTTCCATAGCCTGAGACCACTGAATATTTGTTTAGGATGTTTGCGACACAGAAGCCTTGACTTTTATGTCTTTCCCTGATGGTAAGCATTGTTCGTCCTCATCAGAAAGGATGGGAGAAGATATCTGTTCACCAAGAAAGTAGTCTTTTATGGTCTTATTTTTTCCCCTTTTTTGGGCATTTTCTAACCAGTTACTTGAGTTTTTGGTCCTTTGTCACAAGTATCGTATACTCCTGGATCCTGTAAGATATCAGTTCCTCCAAGGTGGCACAATCAAGCATGTACTGGTCTGGGCACAGGGAAAGATTTGTGTGCCCAAAATCTTAGCAGACTTTTCTCTCCACAGGCACCTGATCTCCAATTTCTTCAAGCTATCACTGTAGGGGTGGGATTCAGTCAAACTGTGGGGGCAGGGCCACCATTTAAAGACCAGCTCCCTCAGTGTCCTCAGGGGTTTTTATGATCCAGCAATGGTCTCAGGCCACTGCAGGGGCCACTGTGAGAACTCCTGCCGCCTGTCTGATGTGTCCTCTGCGGGTCTCTCTGGAACTATGTGGAGGCCCTTCTCCCTTCTGGGCCAGCTGTAAAACCCCCTGTCACTGACCTTTGGTGCCTGTGGGTTGAGGGATCTGCGGACCCTCTGCTGCGAATGGGGATTCCGAGACTGGAGATTCCGTCCCCGAGGGCTGTTCAAGATTCCACACCGTGCGGCCAAGGATGGTCTGGGCAACAGGCTGTGCTCCCGTCTGGTGCAACTGACGTTTCCCGTGGGCCTTTCAGGTCACCCTGAACTGGCAATCTCCTCCACTCTGTTGTTCTCCACTTTTGCTGCTCCAAATTTTATTGAGAGTCCTTCTCTACAGGTGTTTTATGGGTTGTGTGGGAAGAGCCTGCGTTTTTTTGGCTTTCTACTCTGCCATCTTGGCTCCGCCCTTGCTTGATTTTCAAAATCCTTTTGGGGCTCTTCCGTGGTCTGAGACCATTTCGTATTTTTCTTGGAGGCTTTGAATGGTAGAGCTTTGAATTTCTTGTCTTCTGTTTGCATGTTTCGGTCTTCCTTGTCACCAAAGTAACATTCATAGTTTGATTCTTTTTTCTGGTTTTTGTTCATGTCCACAGGTATTGTCGTGTCTTTTTAGCTCTTTGTCACAGTACATCTTTGCTTCCAGTGAGGACTGGGGGTATGCTGTTAGTCACTCGATCCCCTCAAAATCTGTGGGCTTAGTGCTTCTGAAATGGTCGTTAATGCTGCCCCTGTTGCCGGTGTGGCTACCATGGGCTCCTCTGCTCCCTCCCCTTTCTGCCATCCTGGAGTTGGACCTGGAGAACTCCACTCTCCCATACCAGTCTCACATGCTTTGTCCACTAATTTTCCAAATTATCTTTATCATTTTGAGGTCGTGAATTCTGGAAACCACTATAGGTGTCCGACATTCAGTACTCCATTGGCCTACTCAGATCCTGTCTGTGTCAGTGTGACCCACAATGGACTGTGCCCTGCCCCCTAGCATGGCTCAATAGACACTTCCCAGTGACCTTCTAGGCTGCCTTGGTCTGGGGGTTTGCTTCAATCTGCCATTCTGTGGCTTCTGCAGCTCCAGAATTTGTTTAGAGACATTTTTACAGGTATTTGAATGGACTTATTGGGAGAGCTTTACTCCACTATCTTACTTTTGTCCCTTAACATTTAATATTTTTATAAAAAAATCTAGCTGAAAGTGCAAATACTGGCAGCATAACTTTAAAAATATATTCAAATTTTCTTGAAGCAGGGCTAACAAGTTGAAGTTTGTGTTGTTAGTAACAAATTATGGAGCATAAGTTTGAGAATGTGATTTAATTTAAAGTTTTTTCAAGGAATGCTGATTACCTTCATTTTCAACCTACCAGATATGTCTGAGACTCAATGTTTTCATTCATAAAATGAAGAAGGGCAGAAGTTTGAACAAGGAATAATGGGAGTGTGAATGCGCGATTAAATCACACGGGATTAAATTAATGAGTAAGCCCTGAAATCACTTAAGTGATGGAAGGTTCTCTGGAAGACCTTAAGGACCTATAGCTAGAAATGGAGTACTGTAAGCACTTTTCCCATGAAATTTAGATGATTTTTCCCCTTAAAAGATAATTAGATCCCTCTAGAGATTTCATTCACCAAGTAAATGAAAAATCCAGGCTCTTTGCATCCCTTTTTGGACATTTGAGTAAAAACACACAAAATACCTTGTTCTATGATTTTTATGATGTCGGTTTTGGGTATTTCATTTATTTATATATGTCTATTTATTTATTTATTTGATTGCTTATTTATTTATTTTCTAGGATTCTTTTTTTATCGGTTGTATACACAGTTCATTGATCTGCTCTTCCTTTTATTGACGTACACATTTACCGATATCAAATTTCCTCTAAGTACTGCTTTGGTTGTCTTCCACAATTTTATTATGCTGTCTCAATTGTTGTCACTCTCTTTAACGAAATTAATGATTGCTGCTATGATTTGTTCTTTGACCCACTCCTTTTTTTAGAATTGGATTATATAGTTTTCAATTCATTTTTCATCTCTGTTTCTTTGCCTTAGTGAATGTAATTTTTACTTCAATATGACCTCAAAAGATACATTTAATATTTCTGCTTTTAGCATTTGTTTCTCAGTTTTTATGTCTTAATACATGGTAAATTTTTTCAAAGCATCATGTACAAAACAGAGGGAAAATTATTCTTCTTTTTATTTCCACTGAATTTTCTTCAGTGGTCTATCATATTTACTTTTCTAAAACTCTATTAACCTCCCTAACTTCTTTATATTTTTTATTTTAGGTTTAGATTTCCATGGTTTTGAGAGGGGAAAGTTATGGTCCCTCACTAGTATAGTTTTAATCTATTATTACTTCTAAATCATTTAACTTCCCCTTTAGAGATTTGAAAGGTATGCCATTTCATATTTTTAAATTTATGAAATAAAGCAAAGATTTCCATAACATTGTAGAATAAAAAAAATAATTGCCCATGAAAACTGTAAATCTCTTATATACAATTGTTATTCTTTTAAAGTATATAACAAAGATATAACAACAACTTATTTTTTATTTCCTCCCCCACCCTAGATATGGCTACTTTTAGAAACAAATATATGTGTGTTTGTATAATCATTCTCTCTCTCTACGTATATATATAATTTATCAGTTCTTTCTCTGGATTTAGACAGTGTCTTTCTAGATCTTTTGTAGTTAATTTTGGTATTTATAATAGTCAAAAATACTTAATTGTTTAAAGATGTTATTTGAAAAAAGTATATAGTAGCTCTCTTTTAGACTTGCACAAAATAATGATGATTTAAATGAGCAGAACCAAGAGAATGATGCTGTGATTTTGTGCATATGTGTTTAACATACACATTAGTTCATTGTCTAGGATATATTTATTTTGTTATTAATTTTGCATTTTATTTTTTTCACTTAACATTATTTTATTTTTTCCAGTTTCATCCAACATTCAACATTCACTTTTATAAGATTTGGAGTTTCAATTTTTTTTTCTCTCTCACCCTTCTGTTCTCCCCTCCTCAAGACAGCATACAGCCTGAAATAATTACTAAACATATTTCCATATTAGTAATGTTGTGAAAGAAGAATCAAAACTAAGAAAAAAAACATGAGAAAAAACAACAGAACAAGAGAAAGTAGTACGCTTTTGTCTCCATTCTGACTCCATAGTTCTTTATCTGCAAGTGGATAGAATTTTTCATCACGAGCCTTTTCAAATTGTCTTGGATCATTATATTGCAGAGAAGAGCTGCGTCAATCAAATTTGAACATCATACAATGTTGCTATTACTGTGCACAATATTCTCCTGGTTTTACTCACTTCACTGAGCAGCATTTCATGCAAGTCTTTCCAGCTTCCTACATTTTTTTCCTGAAATCTGCCTGGTCACCATTTTTTAAAGCACAATAATATTCCATTACATTCATGTTCTGGAACTTGTTCAGTCATGCCCCAGTTTATAAGCATGCCTTCAATTTCCAATTTTTGGCAACCACAAAAACAGCTGCTATAACTAATTTTTGTACCTGTGAGTCCTTTTCCCATTTTTAAAGATTTCTTTGAGTAACAGAACTAGCATAGGGATTTCTGGAGCAAAAATTATGCACAGTTTTATAGCACTCTGGTCACAGTTCTTTGATTTCTTTTAGTGAGATACAATTTCCCTGCTCGTTTCTCTTTTTGATTTGGGTTCTTCTGAGATCATGTTTGCTATCTCTGCTTTTTTTCACTTCATCTAAACCGTAATAGATTTTACTTTATCCCTTTATTTTAACTCTATGCGTGTCGGTCTGTTTCATGGTATTCCTTTTTTAAAAAGGGCAAATTATGGGTCCCAATTCATTCTGCTGTCTGCTTCCATTTTATGGACAAATTCTACACTCAGACATCTCGGTTTACTCACAGGTTGTCTTCTTCCTTCATTTTCAAAGACCATGACATCAGAGAAATAATGATGTGACTTGCACTTCACTCCTTTCTTTCTTTCTTTCTTTCTTCCTTTCTTTCTTTCTTTCTTTCTTTCTTTTTTTCTTTCTTTCTTTCTTTCTTTCTTTCTTTCTTTCTTTCTTTCTTTCTTTCTTTCTTTCTTTCTTTCTTTCTTTCTTTCTTTCTTTCTTCCTTCCTTCCTCCCTCCCTCCCTCCCTCCCTCCCTCCCTTCCTTCCTTCCTTCCTTCCTTCCTTCCTTCCTTCCTTCCTTCCTTCCTTCCTCCCTACCTTCCTTCCTTCCTTCCTTCCTTCCTTTCTTTTTTTCTTTCTTTCTTTCTTTCTTTCTTTCTTTCTTTCTTTCTTTCTTTCTTTCTTTCTTTCTTTCTTTCTTTCTTACTTTCTTTCTTCCTTCCTTCCTTCCTTCCTTCCTTCCTTCCTTCCTTCCTTCCTTCCTTCCTTCCTTCCTTTCTTTCTTTCCCCAAGCTTTTTACATAATACTCTCTGAAGCCCATACATTGAACAGTGATAGGTCCATGCCCGAGCTCTGCTTAACGACTGTTCTCTGGATCCTTCTAGCATAGAATGATTATTAATAGCTACTGTTTCCCTTTCCTTTCCAGCTTGATTTAGTTAATTATTTTCCTTTTGCTCATTAAAGCAACCATTCCCTGACTACTTCTTAAAGAGACCCATTCACTGAACCGGCAATACCTCCTTCTAAAGATGTACCTGAAGACACCTTAGCCGAAAAAGGCCAAGGTCTCCTATTTTAACCTGGGCCATCTCCAGTCATCCTGATGAACATCTGGTCACTGGATCCAGTTGGCTCAGGAGGAGAAAGTGAGGGTGGTGACCTTGCACAACCCTCCCTCCTTCAAAACAACGTCAAGTGCAAGTCATGTCATCATTTCTCTGATGTCATGGCCTTGTTTGATAACGAAAGACAAATACAACAACACAACAACAACATGGGAAAATTCATCCCACTCATATTTGAATGATTAATGACTGTTCATTTTCTTCCATCCCATTTTCTTGTGTTCATATTTCTTCTTTTTTTATCCCTTGATCACTCGAATTTTTTTTTGCTTTTGACCACTCAATTCCATTTCTACTCTCCTGCTAAAGTTTTTCTTCTGTCAAATGGAATTGATTTTATTTGACAAAAATGGTCCCTTTAAACTCCAGATCTACCATTCTATGTTTGAATAGTGTAATCATCTATCTATTCTATCTATCTATCTATCTATCTATCTATCTACCTATCTATCTATCTATCTATCTATCTATCTATCTATCTATCTATCTATCTATCTATCTATCTATCTGTCTGTCTGTCTGTCTGTCTGTCTGTCTGTCTGTCTGTCTGTCTATCTATCTATCTATCTATCTATCTATCTATCTATCTATCTATCTATCTATCTATCTACTTATCTATCAATCTATCATCGGTGTGCTTTCTTTGCTTTTCCTCACACTTATTATGTGTGTAACATTTCAAAAGTTACTTAGTCCTACTTAGTAAAATCTCATATGTAAAAATGGGATAGCAATAGCACCTAATTCAAAAGATTGCGATGAGGGTCAAATAAAAGTACACACACACACACACACACACACACACACACACATATATATATATTTGTGTGTGTGTGTGTATATATATATATATATGTACCTATGCGTGTATATCTAGATAGATAATAAACAGATAATTAGATAGATATAGAAATATATGAATATATTGGCAAAACTTAAAGCATTTTATAAATATGAGCTATGATAATCATAATAATGATTATGATGATGAAGATGACCGAAATGACTATGGCAAAAATGATGATGGTAGTAGCAATTATTATAACATATGACACATAGAAAATTCTTTTCAATTTTTAATTTCCTTAAACGTTGTTACCATAAAGGAAGTACTGGAGTATATGTTGGGGTAAGGGAGAATACTCTTACTATTTCTGATCTTCTCTTTAATCTGAATCCTGGTTAACTTTGGAGGAAGGATGTAAGATCGGAGCCACCAGGTTATTGGTCTAACAGGTAACGATCAAAATCAGTTGATAGATTTACATTACCACCATCAAATTAATTTAAATTTAGATGCCAATGATTTATTTTTGTCTCACTTTCTCCTGAAAGGTGGGCAAGATCAATAATAACTTATATACTTTCTTTTTTCTATTAATTTTATTTTTTAGTGTGATACAATCACTACCACATAACTTAGATTTTTTTCCCCTCCTTCCCCCTCCCTCTCCCCTTCCTCCCAGAGATGGCATATAATCTAATATAGGTTCTATAAATACATTCTTATTAAATACATTTTCACTGTAGTCATGTTGTATAGAAGAATTCAAATGAATGGGAGAAATCATGTAACAAACCAAAACGTAAAAGAAAAGAAAATGATCTGCCACATTCTGCTATTGAATTCCAAAGTTCTTTCTCTGGGTATGGAAGGCATTTTGCCTTAAGAGACCATTAGGAATTTTTTAAGTCCTTGCATTTCAGTGAAGTTCCAAGTCTACCAGAAAAAAAAAAAAAACTCTCACATAATGTGGTTGTTGCTGTGAACAAAGTTCTCCTGGTTCTGCTCCCTTGGCTCAGCATCAGATCATATAAATTTTCCAGGCTTCTCTCAGTTCTTCTTGTTCATCATTTCTTATAGTACAATAGTATTCCATTATATTCATATACCATAATGTGTTCAGCCATTTCCCAATTGCTGGGCATCTCCTTGATTTCCAAGTTTTGGCCCCCACAAACAGTGCTGCTACAAATATTTTTGTACATGTGGGACCCAACATAGACACTTCCAAAACCAGTAGGTATTTCTAAAATTTCCCATTGTACTAGTTTAATTGTATATATGATAAATGAATAAAATAAGCTGAAATTGGTTGCATAAGGAAAGAATTGAAAAGATATAATTTGCCTTTAAATGTGTTTGATAATGATCAAATCATTCCATATTCCATTATGTTAACAAAATGAGGAGACATGATACAGCAATAGCTATTTTTAATTCAACAAATTCATGTGTGATTCCATTTTTCTTCCAAAAAGTTAATTTAAACCATCTACTGGAAAACAAAATGCATTATTTAATATTCTTGGCACTGACATTAGTTATGCCATCATCAGAACTAAGTCAATAATATATTTGTGCTTATTTCTGGGAATAACGTCCAAAGTAAATTCTCTTTTTATAGTTTGTTAATTTAGATTTGACACCTATGAATGTATCAAAATCGCAGTATTATTAGGGAGAAATCTTTCTAATTACTTTGTTAATGAGAATATAAATAAATGTATAGCCATAATTGTAATGTGAGTGGAGCTTTCAGCCTGATGCCAAAATCAAGGTACAACAGCAAGGCTGGCAACCCTTGAACAACGTTTAAAACCCAATTCATTTTTCTTCAACAAAATCTGGAGGGGAGGGGGAGAGAGAGAGAGAGAGAGAGAGAGAGAGAGAGTATGCACATACTCTCAGCGCATACTTACCCTATGACATTTAAGTAATACTTGACTTTATCAATCCCATTACTCCTTATGTCAGTGTCACTTTCAGATTTTCAATGTCTTTCATCCAATGTCACTCACACAGTTACTAAGAAAGATGATCTAAAATCTAACTTGCCTGCTTGAAAGTTGTTCTTATCTTCATCATCTTCTCCCTCCTCCTCTTGCCCCTCCTCTTTCCACTTCTTCATCTTCTTGTTCTTCTTCTACTCCTCCTCCTTCTCATCTTGCTCCTCTTTTCATCCTTGTATCTTCCTCTTCCTCCTCCCCAGGTAGTTCTTGTGATTTTAAATTCTTCTATCTCATTGTCTGATGCTATCAGTTCAATTCTTTGTCTAGTCTTTGGTGCAGCTAGGTGGCATAATAGATAGAGTTCTGGCCCTGGAGAAAGGAAAGTCTGAGTTGAAATTCATCCTTATCCATTACTACCTGACACTGGACAATTCTCTTAATCTCTGTTTGCCTCAATTTCCTCCAGGATAAAATAGCACCAACCTTCTAGAGGTGTTGTGAGGATCAAGTGAACTAATCATTATGAAATGCTGACCAGTGCCTGTCATGCATTTAGTTCTATATACATATTATCTATTATAATAATTATTAGTCTTATATGCAGTATCTTTAATTCCACACACTTTGTATATTATCCCCGTGTTATAGGAGAAGATACTAAAGCAAACAAAGGTTTGGTGACTCACCCAGGGTAACACAGTTACTGCCTGTTGGTGGCCAGATTGAAAAGTCTTAATGACATTTAGAAAGGAAAGCTTTGAAAGAAGTTTAAGGCTATACCCTCTCACCATCAAATTAGAGGGGAGAGGAAGCTTAGCACTGTTTGAAGATGTTGAGTCCAAGGCTATTAAACAGAATTATCGAAAGAATTCAAGAAATCAATTTGTCTTGTGAGGGATATATTTTTCACTGGAATTCAAACGAAGTAGAGCTAGCTGTTCATAGAAAGTTAAGAGCAAGTTTTGTCATCAAAGAGGACATCAAAATGACATTCAGTGGATCAAGATAGCCAAGGGATAGCTTGCATGATCTATTCCATGCTTGCTTATTTGTTTATTTTCTGATTTGATATTAAGATAATAGGAGGAAGGCTCTCAACATATAAAGTGCTCTACTTCTTCCATGGCAGACATATTATAAGATATGAATAAAATGTGCATACCATGCAAAGATATAGATATATTGAGATACACATTATTAGACGGAAATAATTTATAATTTTCAATGAGATCATTTATCACATTAATATTGGAGAACAGGAAATTTTTCTTAAGATTTGGAGATTTTCAGAAATAGACAATGATTTACAGCTGCAAGTTCCTTTAGAAAAATTTGATAATATTTTAAATGATACAGAGACCCAGAAATGAGAAGTGAAATAGGAGAAATCTTTGTAAAACATTAAAAAAAAGACTTAGAAAGTTGAAAAGGAAAAGGCAATTGCATAAATTCATATAGGTTGGAAGCCAAATTGTAATCGTCTGGAATTAATTGATTTACTTTTTTTTCTTCTTGCATTAATTAATTGAATAATTTTTAAATTTCAACATTTCTTTCCACAAGATTTTAATTCCAAATTTTCTCCCTATCTCTCCATTTCTCTCATCCTGAGATGGCATTCTGATTGCCCCTTCTCCCAGTCTGCCTTCCCTTTAATCATTCCCCCTCTAATCCCCTTCCCCTTTATTTCCTTGCAGGGCAGCAGAGATTTCTATATCCCATTGCCTCTATATCTTATTTTCCCGTTGCATGTAAAAATAATTTTAACATTTGCTTTAAGGCTTTGATTTTCAAATTTTCTCCCTTCTTCTCTCCTCATCCACCTTCACTGAGAATGTAAGCAATTCAATATAGGTTATACTTGTGCAGTTATGCAATGCACTTTAATAACTGTCATGTTTTGAAAAACTAAGTATAAGTCTCTCCATCCTATCTCAATCCAGACTTAAATTTTCTATTTTTTTCTTTGATTCTGTCCCTTTTCTAAAGTGTTTGCTTTTGACGACACCCTTCCCTAATCTGCCTTCCCTGCTATCATTCCCCTGCCTTATACCCTCACATTTTATTTTTTTAAGTTAAAATAACAACTTGTTTGTGTATGTTATCACCTCCTTAAGCCAAATCTGAGAAAAGTAAGGTTTACGCATTCCCTCTTCCCCCTCTTTTCCTCCATTGTGAAACATTTTTCTTGCCTCTTTTATATGAGATAATTTACCCCATTCTATGTCTCCCTTTTTCCTTCTCCCAATACGTTCCTCTCTCACCCTTTTATTTTGTTTTTAGATATGATCACTTCATATTGAATTCACCTTGTACTATCTATCACTCTTTCTATCTCCTCCAACTACACTAATACTGAGAAAGGTCTCATGAATTACAAATATCATCTTTCTATATAGGAATGTAAACAGCTCAATTTTAATAATTCTCTTATGATTTCTCTTTCCTATTTTCCTTTTCTTAAGTCTCTTGATTATTGTATTTGAAAGCCAAATCTTCTATTCAGCTCTTGTCTTTTCAGTAAGAATGTCTGAAAGGCCTCATTTTGTTCAAACTCCATTTTCCCCTGAAGTGTTATATTGAGTTTTGTTCGGTAGGTCATTTTTGGTTTTAATTCTCCCTCCTCTGATCTCTGGGATATCATATTCCAAGTCCTTTGTCTCCTTAATGTAGAAGTTGCTAGATAATGAGTTATCCTGATTGTATTTCCACAATATAAGAATTGTTTCTTTCTGGATACTTTCTTCTTGACCTGGGAACTCTGGAATTTGGGTACAATACTCCTAATAGTTTTCTTTATGGATTTCTTTTCAGAAGTAAAACATGGATTATTTCCATTTATATTTTACCTTCTGGTTCTAGAATATCAGGGAAGATATCCTTGATAATTTCTTGAAAGATGAAGTCTAGGCTCTTTGTTGACCATGGTTTTCAGGTAATCCAATAATTTTTAAATTATCTCTCCTGGATCTATTTTCCAGGTCTGTAGTTTTTTAAATGAAATATTTCACATTATATTCTATTATTTTCATTCTTTTGGTTCTGTTTTATAATTTACTGATTTCTCACAAAGTTATTAACTTCCATTTACTTCACTATAGTTTTGGTGGAATTATTTTCCTCAGTGAGTTTTTGGACCTCCTTTTCCATTTGGCCAATTCTGCTTTTTAAGGTATTTTCCTCATTATCTTTTTGGACTTCTTTTGCCATTTGGGTTAGACTATTTTTAAGATATTATTTTGGTCAATATTTTTTGTGGTCTCCTTTAGCAAGGACTTGGCTCATTTTTCATGATTCTCTTGCATCATTCTCATTTCTCTTCCCAATTTTCCCTCTACTTCTATTACTTGATTCTCAAAATTCTTTATGAGCTCTTCCATTACCTGAAACCAATTCATGTGTTTCTTGGAGGCTTTTGATGTAGGAGTTTGACTTTGTTGTCTTCTGGTTTTATGTTTGATCTTCTTTGTCACCAAAGTACGATTCTATAGTCTGGCTATTTTTATGCTGTTTGTTCAGGTTCTCAGAACAATACTTGATTTTCTAGTTCTTTCTTAAGGTAGGACTCTACTTCAGCTGGAGGTTGGGGTGGAAATGGTTGAACTGCCCTAGGCTTGAAAGGTTTTTTTATCAGCAGCTTGACCCCTCTCTGTTTGTGGACCTAGAATAGATGCTACTACTGCTGCTATTCCAACAACTACCACTCCGTCTCTGGGGCCAGACTCTTTCCAGACCATACAGTACTCTTTCACCTAGTTCTCACAGAGTTTTCCCACTGAACTTCTATGCTATCTTTTGGTTTTGGGGTTGAGATGTCCAGAAACTGCCAGTGCAGGAAGCAAGTTAGCAGCCCTAGAAACCAGGCAACAAGGAGTGAATAGGCTGGACCACACCAACCCAGTAAACACATAACCAGCACCTGAGCCCCCAACACACAAAGACAATGACCTGGCACCCAGCACAAGAAACTTGGGACAGTGTTCCCTGTGCTCCAACATTCTTTGTCTTTAACTTTAAAAAGTCATGAAATTGGCAAATATATGAGAAAAAAGCAAAAAAATAACTTGGATCATATAAAATTATTATGGTGACAGGGAAGTTCGTAACAAAAACTGACAAGGGTACCAGTAACATTCTAAAACTGCAAAGGGGAATGTGAAGTGTCCTCAAAATGTCTTCGTGGAAAAGCTCAAAAATGATGTTCAAAGTCAAATAAGTTTGATAGAAGAAGATGGTCCACTGAAAGCAGGGACTCACCTAAGCTCTTCTACAAATTCTTTCAGATACCTCTACAATGTGAATCCAATAAAATTTAGAGTGGCAAAATCCACTGGGAGAAAGAGTGTCATAGATTTCTAGGCCAGGACAGCTCAAAAGTTCAATAGAGAGGATGTATTTCACCTGGCTGGGGGACCACAGAGACAAGGGCTACACCAGCACAGTAATGGAGCAAGAACAGCACTGGGTGGTCTGAGTCACCAGTTACAATACTGATTCTCAAACCTCTAAGCATAGGACTGGAATTGGACAGACCTAAGTGAGAGAGAAGCCAGGGACTGGCAGCGGTAACAGCAGCTACTCCTGGCGCTTTCAGTCCAAAGACTGAATGTTTGAGTCACCTACTTGAACTTCTGGGAGACAAAATGGCTGAGTAAACTGTAAAGTGCTCTCACACTCCCTTGTTAACATTGAAAAATCCAGAGAATATTGCCCCAGGAAAAGATCAGGAAAAAGGAAGCAACCTAAAATCTTTTAGTTTGGGAGGCTGGGGAGCTTAATGAGAAGGGTGCCCCATGCTTTTACTGAAGGGAATCAGTGCAGCATCTGAGGCATCCCAGCAATTACCACCTCAGTGGGCTAATAAGTAGGGGCTGGTAAGTGCCAACACTGGGACCACAAGTATGTCTTACACAGCCAGGGGAATTGGGCAAGCGCCAGCACAGATGGGGTTCACCAGTCTCTGAACCTGCTTGTGCTTTAGCCTAGCCCTAGGGGTGGGGGAGACCTCCTATGGTCAGAAAACCCCCTCTGCAACACCTCACACCAGGAACTTCAATGTAACCCGTGGGGAAACTCAGAAAGACTTTACTTGGTATCCACTTTGTCACATACCAGTCAGCTCAACACCACGTGAACTGCAACATTATATAGTTTCTAGATGAAAGAACAAGAGGTCACAGAACATAAATGCAATGGCCAGTCCCCACGCTCCCAGCAAAAAAATATGGGGCACTGTATTCCAGAAGAAGAGATCTATTTTAAAAGTCAAGCAAAAAGCAAACACCATGATAGTGAAGCAAATTGGAAAAGCAAAAAAGGCATAGTCTTATTATAGGGACAGGGAATTCCAAAACAAAAATTCAGAAAAGGACAGCATTGACACGCTATCCATATCTGAAACCTCTAAACGGAATATGAAGTAGTCTTAAGCCCAAAGAGCATTCTTGGAAGAGCTCAAATAGGAAAGTAAAAGTAAAACTAGAGACGTAGAAGAAAAATTCACCAACGATTTAAAAACAAAATTGAAAAATGAAAAAAAAAAGACATAAAGAATAATTCACTGAAGAGAACAGCTCCAAGTAAAATTGGTCAAATGGATAAGGAGATAAAAAAGCTAACTGAAGAAAGCAATTCATTAAAAATTAGAATTTGGCAAGTAGAAACTAATGACTTTATGAGACATCAGGAACCTGTCAAACAAAATCTAAAGAATGAAAAAAGTAGAAGAAAATGTAAAATATCTCATTGAAAAAAAAACTCATAAGGAAAATAGATCCAGGATCGAAATCTAGGAAATATTGGTCCACTGGAAAGTCACGATTAAAAGAAAGAGATTGGACAATATCTTCCAAAAAGTCATCAAGCAGAACTGCCCTACATGCAAAAGACAAAATCGTCAAAGAAAGAATTCACCCATCACCTCTTGAAAGAGATCCCAAATTGAAAATACCAAGGAATATTGTTGTCAAATTCAAGAACTATCGTGTGTGTTCATCCTTCATTGCTGAAGAATACCATGCCATCAGAGAAATAATGACATGACTTGCACTTGATTTTGTTTTGAGTGAGGGAGGGCTGTGCAGGTCACCAGCGTCACTTCTCCTCCACAGTCATTTGAATTCAGTGACCAGATGCTCATCGGGTGACTGAAGATGACCCAGAATGAGGCAATTGGGGTTAAGTGACTTGCTCAAGGTCACACAGCTACTGAGTATTAAGTGTATGAGGTGAGATTTGAACTCAGGTCCTCCTGACTTTTGCACTGGTGCTCTATCCACAGCACCAACTAGCTGCCTTCCAGAACTATCAAGTTAAGGAGAAAATACTGCAAGTGGTCAAAAGAAACAATGCAAATATTCAGGAACTACAGCCAGGATCACACAAGACCTTGCAGCTACTACGTTAAAAGATCAGAGGGATTAGAATATGATATTTCATGAGACAAAGGAGCTATGACCACAACTCGGGAAAAATTACCAGCAAAACTGAGCATAATCTTTTAGGCAAAGAGATGAACAATCCATGAAAGAAGGCATTCCAAGAACTTCTTAATGAAAAGGGCAGAGCTCAATAGAAAATTTGATTTTCAAATTCAAGAATCAAGAAAGGTATGAAAATGTAAAAAGGAAAATAAATTTGTTATTTAATATGGGCAAACTGTTTTCAACCCCTATATGGGTGGGTGATACTTATTAATGTTGAGAATTATATATACATATATATTATGACATTAAAAAGATATGCATAGATAGAGGTTGTGGGTATAAATTAACCAATGTGATTATAATACAACTAACTAAGAAATGTGGATGGAGAGGAAGAAAGAAGGAGGCAGAAAAGGGCAAATGACATCACATGAAGAGGAAGAAACACATAGTATAGTATAGGGAAAGAAGGGAAGGCGATGAGCATTGTTTGAGCTTTACTCTCAATGGATATGGTTCAAGGAGGGAATAACAAATTTAAGTGAATCAATTTAACTTGCCCTAGAAGCAGTAGGAGTGGAAAGTGGAAAGAAAAGGGAGGGGATAGCTAGATATAAGGGAAGTTTGAGGGAGGTAATGATCAAAAGTAAAACTCTTTTGAGGAAGGGAAATGAGAAAAGAGAAATGAAAGAAAAACTGAAATGTGGTGATATGACCAAGAGAAAGACATATATAGTAATCATTATCGTGAATGAGAATAGGAAGAAATCTCCCATATAATGGAGGCAGAGAGCAAAATGAATTAAAACCTGTATTTGTACAATATGTTGCTTACAAGAAACATATGTGAAACAGGGGAATACACATGGGGTAAAAGTAAAAAATTGGAGTGGAAATATTATGCTTCAATTGAAGGAAAAGAAAAAAAATTGTGGTAGCAATCCTGATCTCTGTCAAAACAAATTCAAAAATGGATCCAATCAAAAAACATATAAGGAAGGAGACTATATCCTTCTCAAAGGCACATCGAAAAATGAAGTAATATCATTACTAAACATATATGCACAAAGTGGTATAGGGTCCAGATTTTTAAAGGACAAGTTAAGGAAGAAATAGACAGCAAAACTATACTAGTGGGGGAGTCAACCTTCTCCTCTCTGAACTTGATAAATTCAACCTCAAAATAAGAAAACTGTTGAAGTGATAAATAAAACTATGAGCTAGCTTTGTGAATAAAACAGTAAAATCGATAAACCTGTGGTCAAATTGATTTTCCAAAAGAAAGAAGAAAACCAAATTACCAGCATCAAAAATGAAAAGGGTTAATGCACCTCTCATGATATTAACATAAGAATTAGCAATTATTCTGTTCAACTGTATCGCCATAAATTTGAAAATCTTAGTGAACTGGATGAACATTTAAAAGCAAATCAAAATTGCCCAGATTTACAGAAGAGGTAGGAAAATACTAAAATAACCCCATCTCAGAAAAAGAATGTGAACAAGCCATCAATGAACATAGTAGGAAAATATCTCCAGGGACAGACAGATTTACAAGCAAATTCTGTCAAACATTTAAAGAACAGTTAATTCAAATACTATATAGACAAAGTGAGAAAATTGGGGAAGAAGGAGTCTTTCCAAATTCTTTATTATGATTCAAATATTGTGTTAATAGCTAAATTTGGAAAAGCCAAAACAGAGAAAATTATAGACCAATTTCCCTAATGAACTGTAGCACAGATGCAATATTCACACCACCTAAGATGACCATGAATATCCCAGCACGATTTTCTATAGTTAATACAACAGACTCTGCACATGGAACACAGAACCCAAACATTTACTTAGACACTAGAAAGTCTAATCTATCATACTTTATACACTATAACAATTCAGAGGACAACACCATCCTCAAGCCTTCCCCCAGCCAGGCTTCCCATAAACCAGCTTCCTTAAACAAATCACATGCAGGCTGTCTTAAACAAAATCACAAACAATCTCTTTCACTGACACAAGCCAACTGTCTGCTTACCTTCATCTTTCCTAGCTCTGACTAGACTCCCACCAAATTTCCTCTCAGTTCTACACTACCTTTACTTCTTCCTGTTCCAAACGTTCAGCATACTCCCCAAACTTCGGGCTTCGTGTAACTTACACTTCCATGTGACTCATGTAGGTCGCATGGACCTATTAATGAATGGGAAAGATCTTCCCTTTTGAATTACCAGTACATGTGGCCCCACGATCTTTCACATTCTTTACATAGGCTTGTGGGGCAAGTGGTATCAACAGAACTTTACAACAATAACAGAGATCACACAAAATATGCACATAAAACAATATCTGAAAGTGGGGCTTGAGCACAATAACCTCATCATTCCTCCTTCAAATAAAAGGGAACCAAAATCTTGGGGTAAGTACTGAAGGCCTCTTCTTCCATAGCTACTTCCTGCTGAAATTGGACATAGAGCTGCCCTTTCCACAAGAGGTAGTACTTGAGGGATCAGTTTTTACCTGGTATCTGGATCTAGGTCCAGGGGTGAACCATCAGAGTCAAGGATAGGGGGTCACATCTGGTTTAGGAAGTCAGGCATGTGCAGGTGAATGGTATTAAGTATGCAGAAAACAAATCTGACAATCAAGATGAACAAACAAAAAGACAAAAAAAAAAAAACCAAGGAGACAGTAACTACAAGCAGGGTATATAGAGTCAGCAATGCTTCTGAGGTCCACAAACCCAATATCATAGCTTCATTCATTGTTAGTTACTGTTTTCTGATTTGGGGTTTTGGAGTCCTCATTCCAACTAGATGTATAATTTCTTTAATCTGAGCTGGATTCTGATCAGTATCCCATTCTCCTTTTAGGTGTGAAGAATTTAGATACAATGTTTCAGGAGTATCTGTAGGCATAATTCTCATCTCCCTGTTCAATATAATGTCAAACCTCTCTCCTCAATACATTTTATATAATTCATTAGTTGTAATATCATCTATTCTTCCAAAATCTACGCCTGCTTTCAGTAGAACAGCAAACAATTCCTTTCCTGTCAATCTATTCTGACTTTGAATCTGCTGGCTATTTACTCTTCTCTCTAGAAGAAATTTATCTTTTTCACTGATGCTCACTATCCAAGATATCAACAATTTTCCTATCCTTTGGGTGAACTAACTCAAAATAGCTGTGACTGCCTGCTGAGTAAAATCCTCAATTACATCCCCAAACAATGTGCGTCCCCCTTGATTCTCCTGTTGTGCTGCTGCCTGAGGAGCTAACCACACATCCTTTCTTTAGTTACTTTTTTGCTTCTCTTTGTCAGCTAAACTATCAACGGCTTTTTCTTTTACCACCTGAGATCCTCCAGCTTGCTCTTCCAAAAGAGATTTGGAATGCTGCAGCATATAAAATCTCTCATGCAAATCAGCCAACTCCCTTTGCATCTGAGCCTTCTCCTCTGGCAACTTGTCTTTCCTATTACATACAACTCAATAACTTGTTAGCAAGGCCCAGCCTCTCCTCCACAGCCATGCCATTTCCTTCCCTGGTTCTCTTGTATTCCACACAGACCTCTTTCTAAATCTCTGACTTCTCCCTTCTGTTATTCACTAGAAACCTTAGCTTTAGCTGTAAGAGAAGAAAAAGAAATACAAGAATTAGAATAAGCAAAGAAGAAACTAAGTTTTCCCTTTTTGCACAGGATGTGATATTATACTTAGAGAATACTAGAGAATCAAGTAAAACACTACTTGAAATAATAAATAACTTTAGCAAAGTTACAGGATACAAAATAAACCCACATAAATCATCAGCATTTCTATATATTACTAACAAGACCCAGGAGCAAGAGACAGAAAGAGAAATCTCATTCAAACTAACTGTAGACAATACGAAATATTTGTGAATTTACCTGACAAAACAATCCCAGGGACCATATGAACACAATTACAAAATACTTAACACAAATAAAATGAAATACAAAGAATTAGAAAAAAAAACAATTGCTCATGGGTAGGCTGAGCTAATATAATAAAAATTACAATTCTACCTAAATTAATTTACTTATTCATGGCCATAACAAACAACCAAAAATCATTTTATAGAGCTATGAAAATAACATCAAAATTCATCTAGGATAGCAAAAAGTCTAGAAAGTCAAAGGGAATTCATGAAAAGAAACATTAGGGAAAGTGACCAGGCCATAAAAAATCTGAAATTATATTTCAAACCAGCAGTTATCCAAAGCAATTGGTACTAGCTAAGAAACAGATAGGGTAGATCAGTGGACTAAGTTAGGTACCCAAGACATAGAATTAATGATTATGCCAGTCCAGTATTTGATAAAGCCAAGGACACCAGCTTCTGGGATAAGAACTCACTGTTTGACAAAATACTGCTTGGAAAATTGGAAAATAATCTGGTGGAAACTGGGCATACACCAATGCCTGAAACCATATACTAGAATGAAGTCCAAAAGGGTATGCGATCTAGGTATAAAGGCTTATACTATAAACAAAGTAGGGGAGGAAGGATTACTTTATTTGTCAGATTTATGGAAAGTGGAGGAAGTTATGACCAAAGGAGAAGTAGAGAACATTACAAAATGCAAAATAGACAACGCTGATTATATCAAGTTGAAAAATTTTTGCACAAACTAAGCCATTGAAATCGAAATTAGGATGGAAGCAGAAAACTGGGAAAGAAGTTTTACAACTAGCGTCTGTGATAAAGGCCTCATTTCTGAAATACATAGAGAAATGAGTCAAATATACAAGAATACAACCATCCTAAGTTAATAAATGATAAAAGGATATGAATAATAGGTTTTCAAAGGAAGAAATTAAAGGGACCTATGGTCATAGGGATAAATGCTACAAATCACTATTGACTACAGAGATGCAAATCAAAACAACTGTGAGGTACCACATCACTATCAGATTGATTACCATGACAAAACAGGAATATAATAAATGTTGGAGAAACTATAGGAGAATCCAACATCAATTCATTGTTGGTGGAGCTGTGAGCTGATCAAACCATTCTGGAGAATAACTTAGAACTATTCCCAAAGGTCTATAAAATATGTGCACATCCTTTGACCCAGCACTATTTCTTCTAGGACTGTATCTCAACGAGATCATAAAAATGCGTAAAGAACACACATGTACAAAAATATTTATAGTACCACTTTTTCTGGTGGCCAAGAAAAGGAAATTCAGGGGATGCCCATTAATTGGGACATGACTGAACAAGTTGTTGTATATAAATATAATAGAATACTATTCTACTGTAAGAAATGATGAACAGGTGGACTTCGGAAAAATCTGAAAACACTTATGAGAACTGATACTGAGTGAAGTGAGCAGAGCCACAAGAACATTATACATCATAACAGCAACAGTGTGTGAAGAATGTTTTTTCATAGACTTAGCCCTTCACAACTTTTAAGAACCTAAACATTTCCAAAGGATTTCTGAGGCAAAATGCCATCCACACCTACGAAAGAATTGTGAAGCCAGAATGCAGAATGAAGAAATCATTTTCTCTTTTGTCATGTTTTCTTTTGTTTTGTTTTTTTTTCTGATGGTTTCTCCCATTTCTTTTAATTATTATTTACAAGATGACTGATGTAAATATGCTCAATACAATATTTGTGAAGATCTCATATAAGATTGTAAGGCATGTTGGGGAGAGAAAGGGGAGGGTGGGAGAGGAAATTTGGAATTTTTGGAAGTGATTGTTGAAAACTCAAAACAATTAATAAATTTTGGGGAAAGAGAAATAAAAATACAGTAGAATACAAAAAAAGAGTGATAGAAGAAAAATTAGGAATACAAAAGATTGGTATGCAAGAGAGGACCAAGATCTTGAAAAAGAAAGGACACAAATTGACTGAAGAAAATAATTCCTTAAAAAACACAATTGGTGAAATGGAAAAAAAAAACACTGAAGAAAATAACTTCCTTCAAGAAATTAACAAGGAAAATTCCTCTAAGGTTCCAGAACCAGAATCAAAAATAGTCATTGAAAGAATCTACTGATCACCTCCTGAAAGAGAATGCAAAATGAAATCTCTGGGAATATTGTAGCGAAACTCCAGAATTATCTGAACAAGGAGAAAATACTACAAGCAGCCACAAAGAAATAATTTAAATATCATGTAGCTACAGTCAGGATTGCACGGGATTACCAGCTTCGACATTCATTGTAGAAAGAGAAAGACATTCACTGAAAAGGGGAACTTTCAATTGTTACTGAAGAAAAGACTGGAGTGAAAAGTAAATTCAATTTTTAAATAGAAGATTCAAGAGAAACATTAAAAAGCAAAGAAAAAGATAAAACACAAAACGTGTTGTTCAACAAGGTTGAACTGTTTATAATACTGCACAGGAAGATGGTACTTCAAAATCTTGAGAACTGTACCTTTATTAGGTAAGTTAGAAGGGATATACATAGAGGGTATCAATAAAATTTGACTTTGGTTCCATGATTTAAAAAAATAATTAACGTCTGAAACAAAAGAATTGTACTAGGAGAAGAGGAGGAGAGACAGAATAGGATAAATTACATCACAGGAAGAGAACAAAGGTTTATTACAGAAGAGAGAAAGAAGGGAGGATTTAGCATTGTTTGAACTGTACAGTCATCTAATTTGTCTCAATGAGCTAATAGTATACACATTCAATTGAGTATTGAAATCGATCTTACCATATAGGGAAGTAAGAAGAGAAAGGGGAAATAATGGGGGGTGGAATGATAGAAGGTAAAGCATATTGAGGGAGGTGTTAGTCAGAAGCAAGCAGCAGATGAGGAAAGAAAAGCTGCAAGGAGAGAGAAAAGTTCAAAATGATGGGGGGTGGGTAAAGGATGGAGAGAAAGACACAGTTTGCAATCATAACAGTGAATGTGAATGGGATGAACTGTCTCATAAAATAGAAGAAAATAGCAAAGTCGATTAAAGAAAACATAATCCTACAACATGTTTACAAGAAACTCATTTGAAGTAGAGAGGTACACACAGAATAAAAGTAAAAGTCAGGAACAGAATATATTGTGTTTAAGGTAAATAAAAAAAAAGAAAGCGGGAGTAGTACTCTATGTCTCAAAAAAGTAAAAGCAAAAATAGATCTTATTTAAAAAGATGAGCAAAGAAACCACATCTTGCTAAAAATATGATAGACAACGAAGTAGTATCAAAGCTAAACATGTACACATAAAGTCGTATAAGGTCCAAATTTTTAGAGGACAAGTTAAATGAGTTACAGGATAAAGTAGACAGCAAAAGTGTATGGAGAGGGGACTTCTAGCTTCCCTTATCAAAATTAGTTAAAGTTAACCATAAAATAAACAAGAAAAAAACTTAAGGAAGTGAGCTGAATTTTAAGAAAATTAGATATGAATGAGTTCTGGAAGAAACTGAATGGGGATAGAAAGGAATATGCCTTTCTATAATGGTATATGGCACCTATACAAAAAGCGACCATGTATTAGGTCATACAAACCTCACAGTCCACTGTAGAAAGGCAGAAACACTAAATGTATCCTTTGAAGATTAGAGCAATGTGCTGATCATGGTAATAAATTTATAATATTATTATTAGATTATATATACACATATATAAAATGTTTATAAAATATATTACATTTCATATATTATATCATATAAAATGCTAACATACTATATATTCATACTATATTATAAAATGTAATGTTATAAAACAAAATATTATGCTATTATTCTCCTCCTTTTGTTGCTGCTACTTTTATTAACTCATTTTTCAGCTATGTTAAATTCTCTATGACTTTTTCTTGTATGCCAATAAATCTGGCGACCTAAGTGAAATGGGTGGATATTTAAAATATGCTTCTGTATTTATGTGTGTGGGTGTGTGTTTGGGCATATGTGTGTGTGTGTAAAAATTTTCTAGATCAACAGAAGAGGAAATAAAATAGCTAAATAACCCCATTATTAGAAAACTAAATTGTATAATCCATTGATGTATTTCTATAAAAAAAATCTTCAGGGCCAAATGGATTTAAAAGTGAATTGTACCAAACAATTAATTCAAATACCTTATAAATTATTTCAATAAGTTGGTGGAGTCCTACCAAATTATTTTTATGAATATCATGGTGATACTTAAACCAGAGAAAGCCAAAACAGAGAAGGAAAATTATAGACCAATATCTCTAATGAACATTGATAAAAAAATTTTAAATAAAATATTAGCAAAGACACTACAGTAGTTTATCATGCGGATATTATAGGGTGACTATAATTTATACCAGTAATGCAGGACTTGTTCAATATAAGAAAAACAATAAGCATTATTGACCATATCAAGACCAAAGTAACAAAAATATGATTATGTCAGTAGATGCAGAAAAAGCTTTTGTCAAAAGACAGCACCAATTACTTAAAAAAAAAAAAAACCCTAGAGAACAGTGGAATAAGTGAAGTCTCCCTTAAAATGGCATGGTGCATCTATATACACCATCAGCAAGCATTATATATAATAGGGATAAGTTACAAGCTTTCCTAATAAGATCAGAGGTGAAACAAGCCTGTCCCTTAACATCAATGCTAATCAATATTGTAGTAGTAATGCTAGCTTTAGCATTTAAAGAAGAAAAAAATTGAATTAGAATAGGCAATGAGGAAAGAAAAATATAACTCTTAGCAAATGATAGGATGATATACTAGAGAACCCTAGATAATCAACTAAAAAACTTCTTGAAATAATAACTTTAGCAATTTTGCAGGATATAAAATAAACCCACAGAAATCACCAGCATATCTATACATTAATAACGAAGCCTTGCAACAAGAGAATATAATTTCAATTAAAATAATTGTAGCAATATAAAATATTTGGGGTCTACCTTTCTAGATAAACCCAGGAACTTTTTGAAAACAATTACAAAACACTTTTCACAAAAATATAGTCAGATCTATGTAACTGGAAAAACATGTGTTGTTCATTGGGAGCTAATACACAAAAACGACAATACTGTGCAGATTTGCTTACTTATTCAGTGCCACACCAATCAAGCTACGAAAAATTATTTTATAGTGCTAGAAAAATAATAACAAAATTCTTCTGGAAAAACAAAAGGTCAAGATTATCAAGGGAATTAAGGAAAAATGCAGAAGATAGTGCCCCAGCCATATCAGATCTTAAAAAATACTATAATTCTACAATCATCAAAATTGTTTGGTACTGGGTAATAAACAAAGTGATGGCTCAGAAGAACACATTATGTCTACAAGACACAGTAGTCATTGACAATAGTAATTTACTATTTGATAAATTCAAAGACAACAGCTTCTCGTGTAAGGAATCGCTACTGAACAAAATATGTGAGAAAACTTTAAAATAGTGGGGCAGAAACTGGGTGTACACTATTGTCTCATACTCTATAGAATTCAGGGAGGGAACCTGTACCTTCAAGATAGTATGTGACCTTCTAGGTTCTCAAGCGTGGCCCTTTTACTGAATCCAAACTACACAGATGAAATCCCCTTAATAAGAGGATTTTTTCAGTAAAACATGGACTCAATCAAAAGCCTGTACCTATAGATTGAGAAGACCATATGTGGCCTCCAGGCCACATGCTCCTCACCACTGATTTATTTCAAGATAATGTCAAAATGGGTAGATAATTTAGGCATAAATGGCTATTCTGTAAGCAATTTAGGAGAGTAAGACATAGTCTATCTTTGAGATCTATGGAGAAAGGAAAAAATTTCTGACCAAGCAAGAAATAGAGAACACTATGAAAATGCAAAATGGATTATTTTGTTTCCTTGAATTAAACAGTTTTTGCACAAACAAAGTCAATGGAATCAATATTAGAAGGAAAATAGAAAGCCCGTACACAGTTATTGTGATCAGTGTTTGGGATAAAGGCCTGCTTTCTAAAATATATGGAGAAATGATTCAAATTCATAAGAATACAAGCCAATTCTTTCTTGATCAAGGATGTAAACAGGCAGTTTTAAGAAGAAAAAAATATACTTCTGTATAATCACATGAAAAAAATGCTCTAAATCACTATTGATTAGAGAAATTCAAATCAACACAACTATGAGGTACCACCTCACACCTACCTGATTGGCTTATATGACAAAAAAGGAAAACGACAAATGTTGGACTTGTGGAAAAAATAGAATACTAACGCATTTTTGATGGAGTTGTGAACAGATTCAACCACTCTGGAGAGCGATTTGGAATGTCCAAAGACTTACAAAATTGTTCATACCCTTTGATCCGGCAATATCACTACTAGGTCTTTATCACAAAAACATCGTAAAAGGGAAGGAAAGACTAACACAGATAAAAAAAAGTTTATAGCTGCTTTTTATGTGGGGGCAAAACTTTGAAACTGAGGGGATTCTGTGGTACTTGAATGTAATGGAATACTCTTGTGCTCTAAGAAATGATGAGCAGGTGATTTCACAAAAACCTGGAAAGACTTACATGAACTGATACAGAGTGAAATGAGTAGGTGAGACCATTGTACACTGTAACAATATTGTGCAATGATCATCTTTGATAAACTTAGATCTTTTCAGCAGTACAATGATCTAAGGCAGTTTCAAAAGATTCGTGTTGAAAAATACTATCCACATCCAGAGAAAGAACTATGGAGTGTGAATGCAGATCAAAGCATACTATTTCTTCTTTTCCCTCTTTCTTATATTTTTCTCCCTTTTGTTCTCATTCTTCTTTCCCAACATGACTAAGGTAGAAATATGTTTGAAACTGTTGTCCATTTGTTGTCTATGTCAGATTGTTTGCAACTGTCTTGGAGAGGGTAAGGTGAGGGAAAAAAATGAAACTCAATTTTATAAAAATGAATGTTAAAAACTATTTACATGTGATTTGAAAAAATACTATTGAGAAAATAATATCATTTTATTGAAAATTTCAAAAATCTCCAATAATAGGATTCAATGCTTTCTTTTTTGTTTATGTTTTCTATAGAACAGAAATCTGAACAGGAGTGACAAAGAACATGGAAAGAGTGGTGGATTGGAATAATGAAAATCTTCAGCTTTTACTCCTAAGTCCGTCCATTTATCATTGTGTGACTTATATTAAGTCACTTACTTCCTGTGTATCAGTTGCCTCATTTTTAACATAGTTATGATATTCACGTTTCTACTTATTTCACAGGATTGTTGGTGGGACCAATTAATATAAAATGTCTATGAAAAAAATAAACAAAATTAATGTTAGGCATATGTTAATATGAATTAATATGTTTGTGCCTTCATGTTCTAAAAATATTTGACATTGTAAGATCTCTTATTAAGTCTCTCTTTCCTTTAGGTAATTGTATCTCTCTGATCTACTCTCATTTGCTGGACCTCTACAGTATTTAAGCATGACCTTCCTGTAAAAATTCCTTTTCCCTCCTTTTAAAACCTGTTCAGATTATAACATTCCTCCAATTTGCCTCTCCTTTACAACATTTGTAATAAGTTCTTCAATACATTTTGCCCCCTGCCATTTAGCGATCTCAAATTTCAAACTTTGTTGTTTTGCTCAAAAAAGACAATATCATTATGAAAGTCCTTTCTAGTGATTTAATGATTGAGAGTTTTAAAGCAGTCCTACCTCTTGTTAATGATTTATATGCTTATAAAAATGCTCTTTATTGACATGAATTTGATGGAGGGCAAGAAGACCATTATTTTTGTTTATGAAAGGTGATTGTTTTCCTCTTGAAATACTTAGAAATGTTTGCCTGAGAATTTATAAATGTGTAACATTGATGTGTACATATGTACATATGTATTTGTATTTTTCTATCTCAGCATATTAGATGTTAGAATATTGCTTTCTTTAGGTTATTTTCTTCTTTCTATATACTTCTCAAGAGAGAAGAATAATCCTTTCTGAGTTGCAAATTATCATAAGTGATTTTTTTATTAATCCCTTTTGATTTTACTCTTTAAAAAAAATTAATGAGTCTTCCAGTTTGGGGACAATGCTTCAATGTGAGGTAAATTTTATTTTTTTTTCCTAAATAGTTTTCTCTTAAGCCATTCAGGAACTTCTAACTCTACTTGTATTTTCCTTACAGAAGCAGTACTATTGTAGTATAGAGTTATGTCATGTTGCAAGCACAGTCAAAGAAAGCTCCCATCACTTAATTTTCCATGTAGAGAAGAGGGAAAGGGAAGAGTTATATTATTTTACAAACCAGTGGATTGGCTTGTATCAACCTGCTCAAGGGTGGTGGCTAATGACTGGTAGTCCAGATTGATCAGGTTAGAGATTACTGACTAAACTTTTCTGCTATTAGTTCTTCAGCTTATTAATGTGAGATGAAATTACTTCATGCTTTTGGGCATAATTCTTATTTGGGGTAGATCTGAATTTGGAAGAATCAAAAGAACATATCTAGTTTGTCTAGTCTTTCATCTTGTTGGTCATGAACTTCTCTATATCTGGTAAGTAATATCAATTTTCATTGATCTCCTATAAAAGGATTCCTTATGCAAAATGTCTTTATGTTTGATTTCCTGTGCAAATCATATATGTGTCTATACACATATACACAATACATTTATACACATACATATGTATATAATGTATGCGTGTGTACATGTGTGCATGCATACATACACATATTCCCACGTTGTCTTCTTTGTTACAGGCCACGCTTTTTGAGAGAAGCATCTTTGATTAATCTTTCTTTGTAACTTCAACACTCAGCAGAATATCTGAAACATATTGTAAAGTTCTTTCAGCTGTTTCTGTCTCTGTGTGACTTAATGTTCTTGCCAAAACCACTGGAGTGTCTGCCATTTCCTTTTCCAGCTCATTTGACACATGAGGAATTGAGGCAAATAAAGCTAATGAATTACCCAAGATCACTTGTTAAAGTTTCTGAGGCCAGGTTTGAATTTAGATGCTTAGTTGCTTTACTCTCTGTGCCATGTACCTGACTAAGTGGCACATAGTTGAATCTTAATATATGCTAATTGACTTGACTTGACTAGACTACTGGGTTATTTGTTCTTACTAGTAATGGGCAGTTAATTTAAATAATTTCTTAAAAATTATATTTAATCTTTTTCTTTGCATTTGATCTGTCAATATGATTAATTTTTATATTATCTAAAGTGTCTTCTAATTTCATAATCTTTAATTTAAACTATTCAAGCTCTCCTCACCCACCCAAGTCAATTGTTCTTTCATTCTACTGTATTCATTTTCTGTGTCTTCTGTTGTGCTGATAATGCATTTTTGTTTATTGTTCATGCAATTTTTATTCTTAATGAGAAAACCCTCCAATCCATTAATAGGGTTGATGTGACCTGCTTAAGTCACATACATACCTCATTGATATGAATCAAGGCACATGGAACCTGAAGGATTGGAGCAGGAAGGGTGGAACAGGAAGAGGCAGAGATAGAGCAGAACTGAGGGGAAGTTAGTCAGACAGCAATCAAAGCAGGGAAATGCAGCTGTCTAGAGTGAGTGAAACAGCTTGTTTGTGATTTGCTTAAGGGAGCTGGATGTGGGAAGCCTAGCAGAGGGAAGGTTTGGGGATCGTATTACCCTCTTAACTGTTATTGTGTATAGACTTCTCTGTTACTGTGATGAATTTTACTTTCTGGTGCTGGGATTTTGATTTGTGGTGTGTATATAAATGTTTTGGTTCTGTCTTCTATGTGGAGAGTCTGTTTTATTTCATGATTCAGATTAGCACTGGCATATTCATGGCCACCATAGGCATAGTGAATATCGTGTTGGTGCTATATCTGCTGATTTACTTCTCAGTGTGAGAATTTTAGTTCCAATTGATTCATTCAATGTATTTAAAATAAAATGCATTGTACAATAATGATCAGTCTCTTATTACAGACTGATAAACTTATTAATTATTTCCTGAGACTAGATCTTCCTTCACTTCTTTGAAAATATTTGTTACTCAATATCATATATCTTGTTGTGTGCCTACTTTCATTTATTGGGTCATTGCTGGATCCGTTGATTGATTGAGCTTTTGGTGATTTAATACCAGAATACTTTAATCTAATATTTATCATTTTTGCATTTTCTTCCTCTTTGCTCATTTCATTTTATTTGAGAGAATTTTTTCTTGTAAATCTTTTATGTTTTTTTCCCATTCTTTCCTCTGTTTCCCTGACACATGAACTTATTAATATTTTGGAGAGAAGAATTTTTTTTCATTTGAGGGAAGGAAATACAAAACCTTATATAAGTTCTCATTTTGCCAGTTTGATTAAGTTTCCTTTCATCTGTTACTTTCAGGAGTTTGACCAGGACAGGTTACAACCCTTTCCCAGCATGTTAAATGATATGCTTAATGTAATTTTGATCCTCCATGGAAGTATAATTAATTTGTCATTTATAGCAATGCTTTGTCATCTATTGGGATGAATTCTCCTTACCTTCTCTCTGTCTTGTCACTGGAAAACTTGTGTCCTCACTCTTGATTGCTGAGGTATACCAAATTTTACCATATGTGAAAAGTGCTTGACTCAGTGCTCACAGTCCCCGGATCTTTGATCTCTCCCTTTTTCAAGGTTGTATTGACTACTTTTTAAAAGTGTCTGATATATATAAGAACTAATGAAGCTGGACTATAAATTGACTAAGGGATTAATATTCTACCACATAATATATAACGTTTTCAAGACTAAAATTTCTTGTACCATTATTTATTTATAAACAATCTCTGTTTTACTAATACTTTTTAAGATGAAAGATGTCTTTATTTATTTTGTTATTTGATCATCCTCATCACATTTAACACAAGGCTCTGCATGTAGAGGAGATCTAAAATTGCATTTGAAACTTAGCTTCTGAAGAGGTGCAGCCAAGATGACTGAGTCAAATGAAGTACTCACTTGTGCTCTCCCCTCAATTCCTCCACATGCCTTTACATAAATATTTTAAACAAATTTTAGAGTAGCAGAACACACAAAATGATGGGGGAAAAAGCAACTAATTTCTTGCCAAATAATCCAGATCTGCAGGAAAGGTCTGTTGTACCAGAGTGAGAGTGGGGCTCAGTCTCACACAGGCCATGGCAGTGTAGATGGGGCACAGGAAACCAGGATCAGGGCTCCGGGTGCCTGAATCACTAAGAACAGCAGCAGTTTCCAGATATCTCAGCTCACAGATACCAAAGAAAACTTAGAAGGTTAGTAGGAAAGGCTTATCCCATCTAGGTGATAGTGAAGCACAGCCACAGCAAAGGAGAACTTTTTTAATCAGCAACTGTGGTGGTTGTTTCCAGAGCTCTTAGCCCATAGGGAAGCTGACCAGCTGTTCAGAAGGAGATCGAAGGGGTGTCTTTGCTAGCACTGAAGCAGGAATTTGTTGCTTTCCTTATACTCAGATCTGGGTCACAGTACTGGGTGGTAGTCACTGGGGGAGTAGAAGCACTAGTACTCCAGAGCTTGCTGCCTCAGTGGAGCAGGAATCCTCTTCAGAGATCCAGGGAAGAAAGGAGCTTTTGTCTTCAGTCACAGAACAGACCACAAGCCAGGAGATAAGTAAACACACCTCTTCTTAAATCATACCACACTGAAAGAATTTAAAAACTTACAGGTCCCTAGAAGTATCTCTGAAAACAACTGCACAAAATCCCTAAAGCTTGGGATAGTGTGCACTTCACGCTGGAAGTGTAGCCTTACTTTAACAAAAAATGTAAAAGTCGAGTAACTGTTTAGGAAAATAAGTAAAAAGAAAAATATTCTGGTCACAGAAAGTGATTATGGAGACAAGGAAGATCAAAACATAGAGTCAAAGAAAGATAACACAGTCAAAACTCCTACATCCAAAGGCTCCAAGAAAAAAATATAAATGATTCTCAGCTAGCAGAAGACCTCAAAAGGTACTTTGGAAATCAAGTAAAAGAATTAGAGGAAAAATTGCAAAGAAAAGTGAGAGTAATTCTGGAAACACAGGAAAATAAATCAATATCATATTGGAGACCAAAAAATTCTGAAGAAAATAACACCTTGAAAAACAGACTTCGCCAAATGGTAAAAGAGATATGAAAAACTAACAAGGAGAAGATTGCCTGAAAAATCATCGTTGTACAAATGGAAAAAGAGGCACAAAATTTCATTGAAGAAAAATCTCTTTAAGAAGTACAATTTTAAAAGGTTACTGAAGAAAATAATTCATAAAAAATCAGAATGGAGCAAGTGGAAATTAATGACACTATTACAAATCAAGAAATAATAAAACAAAGCCAAAAGAGTTAAAAAATAGAACACCATGTACAATATTTCATTGGAAAAACAAAGACCTGGAACATAGATCCTGGAGAATGATTATTTTTTTTAAATAAACTATCTGAAAACCATGATTAAAAAATGACACTAGACTTCATCTTTCAAGTGATTCTCAAGGAAAAATGCCCTGATATTCTAGAACTAGAAGGTAAAATAGAAATTCAAGGAATCCATCAATTACTTCCACAAAGATATACCCAAGTAAAAATGTCTGGAATATCATAGTTAAACTCGAGACCTCCCTGGTCAAGGAGAAAATACTGTAATTAGCTAGATAGAAACAATTCAAGTTTCATGGATCCAAATTCAGGATAACACAAGATTTCTCATTTTTACATTAAAGGACCACTAGGCTTAGAATATGATATTCCATAGGGTAGAGGAGCTAAGATTACAAGCAGGAATACTTGCTGCCCAGAAAAACTGAGTGTAATGTTTCAAGGGGACAAATAGATATTCAATGAATTAGAGGCCTTCCAAGTACTCTTGATGAAAAGTTCAGAGTTGAATAGAAAATTTGACTTTCAAGTACTAGAGTGCAGCAAAAGGTAAAACTGGTAAACAGGAAAGAGAAATTATAGGCGACTAACTAAGGCTTAACTGTTTGCAGTTTTACATGATAGGATGATACTTGTAACTCATAGGAGCTTTCTAATTATTAGGACAGAGAGAAGGAATATATATATGTGTATATATATTTATATATATATATATGTTAGTGTGTATGTATGTATGAATTTATCTATGTGTATATTATATATATATGTATATATATATATATATATATATATAATGTAGGTATGTATGTGTAGACAGACAGTATAGGTGTAAGTTGAATAAGAAAGTATTATATCTAAAAGTAAACAAAAATTAAATTAGATGAGAGAGGAATGCACTGTGAATAAGGGAAAAAGAGAGGAAGAATGGCGTAGGTTATGTCACGTAAAAGAGGAAATAAAAAGGTTTTACATTGGAGAGGAAAGGGGGAAGTAAAGCTGAGTGAGTGAACCTTAGTCTCATTAGAATTGTCTCAAAGAGGAAATAACATACACTCAGTTGGGTATAGAAACCTCTTACGCCATAGGAAAGTAGTTGGTGAAGGTCATAAGTGAAGTGGCAGGTCATTAAAGGGAGGTCAGATTGGGGGAGGGGTAGCCTGAGGTAAAATACTTTTGAGGAGGGACAGGGTAAGAAGTGAGAAAGAACAGAATAAATGTCCGTCGGGGAATGGTTGGTTGTCCTCTTTAGTTTTCGAAGAGAACCGAAATGACATCACCATGATAAAGTGAAATTTCGGTATGTCTGACTGTGGCTGATCAGACCAATAAGAGCTTGAAACACTCTACAATAGTTTAGGCACAGATTGTCCACATGAAAATTTGGGGTGAATACTCCAAATGTGCTCACCCTACGATTACTTTGTGTTGTCTTAATTCTGTTTTGCTCATAGAGCACAGCACCATTTCTGATGTGGGCACTCCATAGTGAGTGGTACTGTGCCAGTGTCTTCCACGTTGCAAGTCAAATCCAAAGTTCTTGAGGGAGTCCTTCAGAGTGTTCTTGTATTTTCTCTTCTGACCACCATGTGATCTCCTGCCCCATGAGAGTTCTCCACAAAATAGTCTTTTTGGCAAGCATACATTTTGCATTGGAACAACGTGGCCAGCCCATCGCAGTTGCACACGCCAAAGCAGAGTTTGAATACTTGGGAGTCCAGTTAGAGCAAGGACTTCAGTGTCTGGTACCTTATCCTTCCAGGTGATCGTCAGAATTTTCCTATGATTGTTTAAATGGAGGAGATCCAGTTTCCTGGCATGACTTGTTTCACAGGCATACGACAATGAGGTGAGCGCAGCAGCTCTGTAGTGCTTCTGTTTGTTAGTCAGTCTAACACCTCTTCTCTCCCAAAGTTATCATCCGAGCCTCCCAAACACTGAGCAAGCTCTGGCAATGCATGTATCAACCTCATTGTAATGTGTACATCCCTGTGATGTACACTACTAAGATAAACAAACTTATGCACAATTATAAAAACTTCTCCATTTGTTGTAACCAATGATTCCACGTATGGATGCTGTGGTGGCTGTTGGAGCAGCTGGGTTTTCTTGATGTTGTTTATTAGACCAAAATTAGCACAGGCAGCAGAGAATTGATCCATACTTCATTGCAGCTCAGCTTCAGAGGCTGCATTGAATGCACAGTCATATGCAAACAGAAATTCGTGCACCAATATTCCCTCCACTTTGGTATTGGCTTGTAGCCTTTTAAAATTTGAAGAACTTACATTCACTACGGTAGCTGAGCTTGCTGCTTTGTTAATCCTCATTGAAAGCATTTGACAATGTGGCTGAAAACATCATGCATAAAAGGATGGAAACAAGCACACAGCCCTGTTTCGCTCCAGTCATGACTGGGAAGGAACGAGAGCATTTTCCACTATCCAGAACCCAGGCAAACATGTCATCAAGAAATTGACATATAATATTGATGAACTTCTCAGGGCAACCAAATTTTGACAGAATTTTCCATAAATCTTCATGACTAACAGTGTCAAAGGCCTTGATCACATCTACAAACATCGCGTACAATCCCCTGTTGTGCTCCTGGCATTTCTCCTGCAGTTGTAGGGCAGCAATCACCATATAGACTGTTCCTTTCTGAAGTCACACTGGCTCTCAGGTATATGACCATCTTCCAGGTGAAGGATCAGCCTACTAAGGAGGACTCTAGCTAGAATTTTACCACCAATGACTAAGAGAGAGAACCCCTTGTGATTGTCGAAGGTCAATCTATTCCCTTTACTCTTATAGGGATGGACAATGGAGGAATCCTTGAACTCCTGGAGGATAATCTCCTGGCATGCAAAAGTCCTAAGGAGGCTGAAAGAATGCTCCACACAGTGCAAGAACTGGATCTATATTGTGCTTTACAGTTGAAAAAGAGAAGGAAATATTGAACACACCTACTGGCTCAGATCTTAAATGCTTGTATCAAAGACGGCAAAGTATCAAAAATTTTGCAAAAATAAAATGGTCCATTTTATCCTTTAATTGGAATCTGTCCGGCTATTACCTCTTCTCAAACTTTTATTCTTGATAAATGAGATTAAAGCATAGTAAGATGCAGTAGTTGACTACTTAGCTGCTGGCTATAGTAGGTGACGGAGATCATTAGTGAAGTCATAGTGGCTTGATTCACCTCTCTACACTTTTGATCCTGGCAGTGATTTTGATTCTTTTTTTTTTTTAAATCATCAAATGTCAAGGTTTTTAATGAACCCCTCTTTTTATTCAATTTGTCCTCTATTGATACACATGTGTCCTCTCCGCCAAAAAAGATCTTGAACTTCTACAAATGTATTAATGATAAAAAATCATTAGCAATAAAAACAAAATTTGGAGAGCAGAGAACCACCCCTTAAAATAAAATTCCTTCCAGATAGTCAAACTTGCATTGTAACAACAGTTCTTTAAGGTGAGTCTTCCTCGGTCAGTATTTTCTCATGATGGGACTAAATATCATTTAATGTATTTCAATACAATAGTAGCTAGCTATATTTTGATGGAAAGAGTGATGGTTGTGCAATTAGGCACGCTATATTAGATAGCATAGTCCAATGGATGAAGTAAAGACCTGAAGTCAGAATGATGTGAACTAAATAGCCTTCAAAAGCTTGCTAGATTTATGTCCCTGAGAAAGTGATTTGGAACTTTTGATACCTTACTATCCTCATTGATATAATGAAGAGGTTGAACTTGATGACTTCTTTGGTCTAATGCAACTTTTCATCTGTGATCTTACGTCCAAATTCCAATTCTAGCTCTCTCTCCTTCTGTCCCCACCCCTTAATCATGAAAATATTAGTATGACCATAAGTTTAAATAATCTTCAGTAGTTCCCTATTGCCAATAGAGGGAAGTTCATTTCTTTTTTTGCCTGGCATTCAAAAATTCCCATACTCTGCGCCATCCTACTTTATCACCTTTCTGGTTGTGTTACTTCTTCCCTCCATATAAATTCTGATCTAGTAAAAATGAACTATTTTCTCACTCTTGAATGCATCCTACACTCTCACAATCTGTCCCTTTGTTCACAGTACCTCTTGAATGTATAATGTGGCATCCCCTCTATTTATCCTTCTTGAATCCCTTTCTAGCTCCACAATTTATTAGCTATGTGACTTTGATGAACTTATTCAAACTCTGATCTTCAGTTTCCTCAACTCTCTCGTGGAAATAACAATTTACAACACACTATGTAGAACCTACAGACCTCAGTTAATTTTCCAGTTCTTCCACTGTATACTTGTGTGACTTTACATAAGTAATTTACCCCATCCAAACCTCTGTTTCCTTATTCATAAAATGATAGGCTTTATCAAATTAACAAAGATGCCAAAGAAATGCTGCAGCTGCAATATGTACTTTCATCACAGGTGGACCTGTGAGTTGTTTCAACTACTTGTATGAAAAAAAAATGACATTTTGTAAAACTATTAAAATTATTCATACCCTTTGATCCAGATGTTCCACCAGCCAGGCTTAATGTATAGCAAGAAGAGATTGATGTGCATAAAAAATGCTCTCAGAAGCCTCATTTTTATAAGAAAAAAAGATGAAAATAAATTGTATGTTCAACAATTGATGAATGACTGAAAAAATTATTATTTATAGGTTTAATGCAGTGTTTCTATGGCAAATGGCAAAACTGAGTACTTAAGAAGAATATGAAAAGGTTTATGTAAGGGCTATGAATTGAAGAATACAACAAAAAGCACAAGTTAGTAACTACATCGATTTAAATAACCTCAACAAGCAGAAAAAAAGAAAACTGGTCAAATACAGTGTTCAATATTATTAACACATTGTCAAAACTAAAGATTGCACTCTTTCTTTTTGTTTTGGTACTTGATCTATTTAAGGACGGTAGTATATTTTATTGAGTGATTGATTTCGATGTTTGAAAAATATCTGTTGTAAAGAAACAAAAAGTGACAATATTTGCTATTTTATTCCTTCAGATGCACATTCACAATCTGTTACTCTATTTCTCTATCTTCCATTTTCTTCAGACTCCATAGCAGTCTGGCTTCTAACTTCAATATTCAACTGAAACTACTTCTCTCCAAAGTTGACGATGATTCTAACTGTCAACTCTAATGTCCTTTTCTCAATTCCCATTTACCTTGATTTCTCTGAAACCTTTAAAACTGTTATCAACCTCTTCTTATCAATTCCCACTTTTCTTTAGGTTTCTGTGGTACTAAGGTATCATATTTCTCCCAGATGTTTAATTGCTCCTTCTATTTCCTTTGCTGGATCTTCATCCAGGTTAGTCTGACTAAACATCACTGTCCCCTGGGACCTGTCCTGGTACCTCTTCACTTGTCCCTTTATATTATTTTACTCAAAAGTTCCCATTGATTCAGCTATCTCTATGAGGAGAATTCTACTTATCCATTGTAACCTTTGTTCTGACCTGCAGACTCTCATCTCCAACTGCCTATTTCACATCTCAAAATTAATGTTCTATAGCAGTCTTAAACTCAATATATTCAAATCAGAACTCACTATTCTTCCTCTCAAACTCCACCCTCTGCCCTGCTGCCCTGTTACGTTTGAGGACACATTTATTCTCTCAGTCACCTAGGTTCATTGACTAAGTATTATCCACAATTTCTCATTTAGACGCCCCACATGTACAATTTGTTGCCAAGCTCTGTCATTTCTAACTTCATAAGATCTCTTACTCACATTTTTTATAATATATTTCTGATAGTAGTTCTCAAATACTGGAAAGTTACTTAAAACTGAAAAATTATCAGCATTTGGGCATATAACCAGCAAGATCATCTTTTGGGGATCAGCACACATTACCAATCTGAGAGAGTGTTTATTTCAGATATAGACAGGTTCTATAGTACAGTCAATAGGTAATTGACAGATTCAGATCAGATGTACCTCCAAACTAAAACTTTCATTATATATTGTCATAAGTTTAATTTATCCTTTCAAACATATCATAGATTTGGGTATAGGCCATAGAGATATTAGAATCTGAAGGAATCAGGGGCTAACTATTATTTTGATTTAAAAAAAAAGTAGGCTGAAAGTTAGTAAATGCTTTAACTATGTTCACATGAATAGTAAGCATTGAGTTTGAATTTAAACTCATATATTCAAGACGCTTTGTGACTCCATGCATTACACAATGCTATCTAAGTTAAATATTGTGAGATCATAGACATATATCAGTAACTCCATGTCAGACATGTTATGTGAGAAACGATTAATTTAGACTCCTATTTAATTTATATACCAAGATTATTTCCATCAGCGTTCTTCAGTGTGTGATCCAATAGTAGTGACTATTTCTGTTATACTTGTCTATTAATATATATTTAGTCAGTTTAAGCAACTAATATTAATGCAAACGTATAATATAATTAGATGAGATGAAATAGGTGTATCTTATATTAAGAGATAATTAGATCTGGTCAGATAGATTTTTATATGAGCCCTAAAGTTTTTTATTTATCTTGACAAAATATTTTTGAAAAATAATTTATTTTTAGTTTTTGACATTCATTTCAACATGATTTTGACTTCCAGATTTTTGCCCCCATCTCACCCTGAGATGGCCTGCATTCTGATTACACTTTCACCAATCTGCTCTCCCTTTTATCCCACCCCTTTTATCATCTTCTCCCTTACTTTCTTCTAGGGCAATGCAGATTTCTAGATCTCATGACCTATATATACATACATGCATACGTGCAGATGTGTATATAGATGTGTGTGTGTGTGTGTGTGTAATTTCCCAGTTAGATAGAAAAGCAATTTTTAACATTTCTTTTTGAAATTTTGAGTTCCAAATTCACTTTCTTCTTCCTTCGCCTCCAACCCTCATTGAGAAGATAAGCAATTCTTTACAGGTTATGCATGTGTAGTTATGGAAAACACTTCCATAATAGTCACGTTGTTAAAGATTAACTGTATTTCCCCCCCATCTTATCCAATCCCCCACTTCTTCTATTTTCAACTTTGACTCTGTTCCTTTTCAAAGTATTTGCTTCTGACTACTCCCTTCTTCAATCTGCCCTAGCTTCTATCATCCCTCATATTATCCCCTTTCTCCTTACTTTTTTGTAGGGTAAGATACCAACTGAGGATGTTTGTTATTCTCTCCTTAAGCTAAATTTGATGAGAGTAAGGTTCCCTCATTCCCTCTCAATTCCTCCCTCTTCTCCTCCAATGTGAAACCTTTTCTTACCTTTTTTACGTGAGATCATATGCCCCATTCTCTCTCTTCCTTTCTCCTTCTCCCAATGTATTCCTCTCTCAGCCCTTACTTCTGTTTTTTAGATAAAATCCCTTCATATCCAACTCACCCGGTACTGCCATCTATCTATCTATCTATCTATCTATCTATCTATCTATCTATCTATCTATCTATCTATCTATCTATCTATCTATCTATCTGTCTATAATATCTATCCATCTAACAATCTATGTGTCTATTACCTCCAACTACCCGAATCAGCAAGATCTCAAGGGTCACAAATACCATCTTTTCAAGTAGGAATATACTCAGTTTGACTTTAATAAGTCCCTTATGTTTTCTCTTTCTGTTTACCTTTTCATGCTCCTCTTGCTTCTTGTATTTGGCCATCAAATTTTCTATTCAGCTCTATTCTTTTCATCAAGAATAGTTGGAACTCCTCTATTTCATTGAAATTCCCTTTTCCCTCTGAATTACTACATTCAGTTTTGCTGGGTAAGTGAGTCTTGGTTTTAAACCTAGCTCCTCTTACCTCTGGAATATCGTATACCAAGTTCCTTGATCTCCTAATGTAAAAGGTGCTAGATCTTATTTTATCCTGATCGCATTTCCACAATACTCAAATTGCTTCTTTCTTTTCTCCTTGACTTGGGAACTCTGGAATTTGAATACAATATTCTGAGAAATTTTCCTGTTGGGATCCCTTTTAAGATTGGTGAATTTTTTTTTTCAATTTCCATTTTAACTTCTGGTTCTAGAATATCGAGGCAATTTTCCTTGACAATTAATTGAATGATGACGTCCAGGCTCATTTTTTTTATCATGGCTATCAGGAAGTCCAATAATTTTTATATTATATCTCCTGGATTTATTTTCCAAGTTACTGTTTTTTCCAATGATATATTTCACACTCTCTTCTATGTTTTTATTCTTTTAGGTCTGTTTTATAATGTTTTGATTTCTCATAAAGTCATTAGATTCCATTTGCTCCATTCTAATTTTGAAAGAATTATTTTATCAGTAAACATTGGGACCTCCTTTTTCCTTTGGCCAGTCCTGCTTTTTAAGGCATTCTTCTCCTCATTAGCTTTTTGTACATCTTTTCCCATTTGAGTCAGTCTATTTTTAAGGTGTTGTTTTCTTCAGTTTTTTTTTTTTTTTGCATCTCCTTTAGTAAGCTATTGACACATTTTTCATGATTTTCTTACATCACTCTCATTTCTCTTCACAATTTTAACTCTGCTTCTATTACTTGATTTTAAAAATCGTTTTTGAGATCTTCCATGGCCTGCAAGCAACTCATATTTTTTCTTGGAAGCTTTTGATATAGAAGCTTTGACTTTATTGTCTTCTTATGGTTGTATATTTTAGTCTTCCTTGGCATCAAAGTAAAATTTAATAGTCTGAATATTTTTATGCTGTATGTTCATATTCCCATCCAGATTTATGACTTTGTACCTCTTTGCCAAGAAATGACTTTGCTTCCAGTGGGGGTGTGTGTACTGTGCCAGGCTTCAGGGGTTTTATACCAGCCACTTGTGCCCCACCATCTGTGGGCCCAGAGCTCTGGAAGCAGCTGCCAACACTGCTACTACTACTGTTGCTGCTGCTGCTACCAATACTACTTCCTACCCTGTCCTTGACAGGGGTCAGACCCCAGTCATACCAGGTTCCACAGAGTTTTCCCACTGATCTTCTATGCTGCCTTTGGTGTTTGTGGGTTGAGAAGTCTGCAAACTGACCAGCTGCCAATGATTAAGTTCCCTGAAACCTGGCCTAGCCCTTTCTGTGCTGATGGGCCCATACTGTTCTGTGCTACACTTTGCTCTCAGTCCAGTGTGATACACACTTCCAGTCTACCTTCCAGCTTGTTTAGGGTTGGAGATGTACTTCACTCTGTCATTTTGTGGATTCTACAGGTCTAGAATAAGTTTAGTGTCATTTTTACAAGTATTTGGAGGATTTTTGGGGAAGAGCTCAAATAAGTCCCTGTTTTTACTCTGCCAACTTGGCTCTACCCCAAGTCCTAAACTTTAAACTACAGGAAAGGATTCTGGGAAGGTGGTGAGGGAGGTCAGAAAAATATTGACACTCCAAATTTCCTCCAGAGAAAGGACAAAATACCAACAAAAAACAGCATAAATAAGCCTAGAATAAAACAAATGTTCTCTTAAGTGCGTATGAGAAGACCTCAGGAAAGGCCCATTCTCCAACTGGGGAAGTTTGACCTCAGTGAAGTAAAAACACCTCTGAACCAACTCTGCTGAATCAACAAACACCAAGAGCTGTTGTAAGCGGGGTTGAGGGGAAATTTCAGCCTTAGAAGCATTCATTTTACAGATAGTGTGGGTATCTTATGGTTGAATAGGTGAAGGTTGAAAGTTGAAGGCCTTCCTCTGCCAAGGCGTGCCAAGCATAGCTGTGCTTACCCAACACATTCTGGTTTGTGGCTACAGGGATAAGGAGCTAGCATACACCTGGTGAATATAGCACCAAAGGGCAGTGACTCTTTTGGCAGTAGGCACTTGCAAGACAGCAGAGTTCTTGGTTTCAGTTCTGGGCCAGAGAACACAGCTGTAGTTTGCAGCCACCAGAGGGACTACAGGGACCAAGATCATTTGGGGAACGGTGTGGCTAGGGACCCTAGCTGCTCCTTAGTAGTAGAGAGGAGAGTCCATGTTTGGGCCCCAAGATAGACTTCAGAAAATGACAGTATGTGTGATATGAGGCTTGAGGAACCATTTCTCATACCTAAAGGCTACAACCTAATTAAACTATTAGCTGGCAATAATATAAATAAACAAACAAATAATGAATGAATGAATGAACGAATGAATAGATAGATCAAGAAATAGACAGGCAGACAGACAAACATAGATAGGTAGATAGATGATAGGTAGATAGATAGATAGATAGATAGATAGATAGATAGATAGATAGATAGATAGACAGACAGATAGATAGATAGATAGATAGATGATAGATAAATGAGTATGCAAATGAGACAGAAACCAACTGAAGATAGTTACTATGAGGATAGAGAAGATCTGAGTTCATATCCAGGGGAACTAAAAAGCCACTCCTTTTTCAGTAAGATACATCAAATGACCCCAAACACCAGAAGAGTTCTTGGAAGAAATAAATAGTGAATTTAAAAGCAAATAAGAGAGATTGAGGATAAATTACAAAACGAAAATAAGAAAATCAAGAGAATTATGAAAAGAAAAAAATCTATTGGAAATACAGAACAAAAACTCAAGAAAATAATTTCTTAAAAACTAAAATTGTACAAGGGGAAGTTAATGATATTCTAAGACAGCAAAAATCATAAAACAAAAATCAAAACAATATCAAAATAACACATAAAAACATAAAACAAAATCAAAAAATGGAAAAAAAAGAAAAGAAAGTGAAATATCTCATCGGGAAAAAAATGATCTGGAGAATAGATTGAGGAGAATAGATAAGAATAGCCACAGTACTTGAAAATTTCAGTAAAAAAAGAAACTCAATACGTACTTAAAAAAAATTAACCAGGAAAGTTGCCCCAAAGATCTAGAATAAAAGAAGTAGATTTAGAAAAAAAATCTATTGTTTGCCATCTGAAGGATATCCAGGGAAGAAAATTTACAGGAAAATCAGAGTCAAGTTTCAAAGCTCCAAAGTTAAAGAAAAAATATTGGAAGCAACAAGAAAAAACACTATCTCAATATCAAACTACAAAAGGAATTACACAAGACTAAATAGCTACTATGCTGAAGACCTGTAGTTACCAGGATAGTATATTCTGTAGAACAAAAGAGTTAGTACTGCCAACATTGATAACTTAACCCAGTAAAGTATAATGCTGAATGGGGAAGAAAAGGGACATTTAACATATGCCAAGACTTTCATGTTTTTGTTACAAAAACCCTAGAATTTAAAGGATATTTTGACATATAACATTCAGGAGAAAAAATAAGAAACTATGAAAGGCAAAAGTTTACTCAGTATATGTAAATATATGCAGTACTCACGATTGTCATCTTTACTTAGATAGTTTGAAACAAAGCATGGTCCAAGCTGAGTTTGGTGGCGTGATTCTAAAAAAAAATAATAATAATAATACTTTGTAGGGTGAGATACAAAGCAGTAATCTCATACAAATGAGACATAAGAAAAAAATATATAGAAGCTAGTGGGGGACAGGTTGTGCTAGAACCTTGTTCTCATAAGGACTATTTTAAAGAGGGAACATCATGTATATCTAGAAGAGTATAACATTTATCTAAATTCAGAAAGAAATAAGAGTGCAAGAGGATAGGAGCACAGAAGATGATAGAGGGACCCTTAGAGGGATGGATAGGTTAAGGCATAGGTGGGCAAGGACCAGGTAGAAGTAAAGCAGAGGAGCAGGGATGTAATTATATTTTAAATGAGGAGTTCATTCATATTCATTAATAGGTCCATGTGACCTGTCTGTAGTGGGAGGAGTTTGCTGAATGGTTGTAACAGGAAGGAAGGAACAGAAATAGGTGGAGCTAGAACAGAACTGAGAGAAAATTACTGAGAGAGCAGTCAGAAATGATGGATGCATGCAAGTCCACAGCTGTCTATGAGCGTGAGAAGGGCATTGTGTTTAAGGGAAGCCTGTCTGTGATTTTTTTAAGGGAATCTTCCTCTTGTCTTGCTTAATGGACTTGGTCTGTGGGAAACTTAATAGGGGGAAGATCTGGGGAAGTTTCTGTTCTCTACATTGTTATTTTGTATAGGTTTTTGCTGCTATGATGGATTTGGCTTTCTGATGTTTAAATAAATGTTTTGGTTCTTCCTGCCATAAGGAGAGTCTGTGGTATTTTGAACTTCAGAATTGTGCTGGGATATTCAGGGCCACTCTAGGTATTGTGAATATTGAATTGGCATTGCAACGGATGGGGTAAATAGAATGAGAATGAGAATGAGGGAAAATAAGAAGGAGGTAAATACATAACAAGTAATTGTAGGTTAAAATGTTAGAGGGACAAATTTACCCATGAATATGAAGGGAATAGCAGATAAAAAATCAAATTCAAAAATATTTTGTCTTCAGAAAACATTCTGAAAATGAGAGACACACAGAAAGGTAAAAGAAACGTTAGGAGTAGAATTTAGTATGCAAAAATTGTAGGGGCAGGAATTTTGGTCTCAGACAAAGTTAAAGGTAAAATATATTTAATTGAAAGTGAAAAACAGAGAAACAGCACAATGTGCCAGCAATATTATTCACTATTGTTTTAGACCATTTAAAATACCTAGACAGTACAAAATACTCAGCATATACCTGCCAAAATAGAAGCAGGAACTATATGAACAAAAATATAAAGCACTTTCTATAAAAATGAACTCAAATTTAAATAGCTGAAATAATATTTCTTGTTTGTAGCGAAGTAAAGGCCATTATATTTTAATGTTTAAACTATTTAATATCATCCCAATTCAATTAGGTAAAATTATTCAACTGTGTTAGAAAAAAATAACAGTTCATTTGGAAAAACAAAAAGTCAGGAACTTCCAAGAAACGAGGGGGAAAAGATATAAAGGAAGTAGATTCAGCAGTATCAGACCTCAAGTTATATTATAAGGTGGGAGCATTGTTGAAGTGTATTTTGAATTAATATTTTCTTCTACATATAAGAAATACAAAGAATGTAGAAACTTGGGGTAAATCCTTTCATAGACAATCTCTCAGCTTGGATGTGATTAAGTTGAAATATTGCTGTGGTGTTGGGAGTGATGAGCTGATGGATTCAGAAAAATAAAACATGGAAAGATTTGGATTTATTAAAGATACTCTTCATCTTCAAAGAAACAGACCTTAGGAGGAAATAACCGCAGTGTGGTCTTACACATATGTGTGTATATGTGTATGCATATCTATTTATAGGCTTTTTATATCTATATATCTAATATGTGCATATCTATCTATCTACATATATTTATTTTATATTTATTTATCATCTATCTATCTATCTAATCTTCATGTTTAGTTGTAGCCTTATTTAAATGGGGGGAAGAATAAAGTAAAAGTGCACAGTAGAGAACAAAGGAAAGTTGAGCACCTTTGTAAACAATGTATAGTGTTTATGATACAGGTTTTCTTAAAATGGAAATGTATTGTTTTGTAATGAATCATCTCTTATGGTCTTCTGTGTTCATGTCACTTTTTAAATTTTCTCATTTTTTATTCATTTTAAGATAAAAATATTACGAAAAATAATTTAAAAAACCCAAAATTCAAATATAATTTATAAATTTAGGTTGCCTAACCAGGATATGTTGACAAGCGAACCTCCACTCTTATCGTCTGATAAGTGTGTGACCAAAACCATCACACTTGAGAGGATCTCCAGAACTCTGTCTTCCTTTGCTTAACCACTGTGACCAAGCCCAGCATGGATGGGAGATCCTACTGTAATGCAGAAAATCGCCCAATTTATTTTTGTACTTCCAGACCACGATTTATGATCCAAAAAGAGGAGAATTTTATCTGATGACCAGCACAGATGACCCTTCCCTTGCCCATTCTTCGACAAACAATGCTGATACATTATCTGTGGCCAATAAAATAAAGAACCATAAAAGTAAAGCCCTGGAGACAGGGGCCATCTCAGATTGTGAGGAACTTCTGACCTCCCATTTAATGAACTGGGGGTCTGGTACCCTTGATAAATGATTATTAGGTCAGAGTTCTGCCTCAATGTCTTTATTGTAGATTAGACAATTTTGGACCCCACAATGACCAACCATCTTATATATGTCATTACAGAGTGACCAGTTATAAGAAATCTCACAAGGCAAGGCATCATATTGATAGAATCACTTTGGGCATGTAAATGTAATCTTTTCCTTAGATGTTTTTGCTGTAGAGATCTATTAACATCCATTGCATGAGGGTAACAAGGAAAACCACTGATTTCTTAACAAATATTCTTGGATAGCTTAGTTTGTGATGTCTAGTTCTGTTATTCTAAGTCTTGTAGTTTAAAATCATTTGGATCTCTGCAGTCGCTCACACTGTCAAAACTATGTAATGGAGATGTACACTGTGGGACATGATACTGTTGTTGAATAAAAGATTTTTCTGGTAAAGCAATTTTATATAGTTTCTACACATACATTCATATTAAATACCTTTTCCCCTTAGTCATGTTGAATAGAACAATTAAAATGAACGGGAAAAATGATAAAACAGAGCAAAACATAATAGAAAAGAAAATGATCTGCTTTGTTCTGTGATCAAATTCTATAGTTCTTTCTCTGGATATAAAAGTTGTTTTGCCTTAAGAGACCACTGGGAATTTTTTAAGTCCTTATAATGCAATGAAGTACTAAGTCTACCAGAAAAATTCCTCACACACTATGGTTGTTGCTGTGTACAAAGGTCTCCTGGTTCTGCTCCTTTCCTTAAGCATCAGTTCATATAAGTCTTTCCAAGACTCTCTGAACTCTTCCCGTTCATCATTTCTTCCAGTACAATAGGATTCCATTACATTCATATGCCAAAATTTATTCAGCCATTCCCCAATTTATTGGCATCCCGTTATTTTCCAGTTTTTGGCCAACACAAAGAGAGCTACTAAAAATATTTTTTGTGCATGTGGGACCCTTTTTCATTTTAATTATCTCTTGGGGATACAGTCCTAGAAGCGCTATTGTAGGGTCAAAGTGTATGCATATATTTGTAGCCCTTTGGGCATAGTTCCAAAATGTTCTCCAGGATGGTTGGATGAGCTCACAGCTCCACCAACAACAAATTAGTGTTCCAATTCTCCCGCATCTTCTTCAACATTGACCATCATCCTGAGTTGTCATGTTAAGTAATTTGATAGGTGTGATGCGGTGTCTCAGAGGTGTTTTGATTTGCCTCTCTCAAATAAATAGTGATTTAGAGCATTTTTGTATGACAATAGATATCTTTACTTTTTTCCTCTGAAAACTGCCTGTGCAAAACCTTTGACCATTTAGCAATTGGGGAATGACTTGTATTCTTGTACATTTGACTCAGTTCTCTGTATATTTTAGAAATGACACCTTTACCACAGAGACTAGTTGCAAAAATTCTTTCCCAGTTTTCTGCTTCCCTCCTAATCTTGATTGCATTCAGTTTGGTTGTGCAAAAACTCTTCAGTTTAATGTAATCAAAATTATCCATTTTGCACTTCATAATGTTTTGTATCTCTTGTTTGGTCAAAAATTCTTCCATTCTCCATAAATCTGAAAAATACACTACTCCTTCCTCCCCTAATTTGTTTATAGTATCGGTACTTATGCCAAGATCATGTACCCATTTGGACTTTGTACTTATGTATGGTGTCAGACATTGGTCTATGCCTAGTTTCTGCCACACTCTTATCCAGTTTTCCCAGCAATTTTTGTGGAACAGTGAGTTCCTATCCTAGAAGCTGGGGTCCTTGGATTTATCAAACACTAGATTGCTATATTCACTAATTGCTGTGTCTTGAGTACCTAAACTATTCCACTGATCTATCCCTCTATTTCTTAGCCAGTACCAAGAGGTTTTGATAATTGTTGCTTTATAATAGAGTGTGATATCTGGTAAGGCTAGGCCACATTCTTTGGCATTTGTTTTCATTATTTCCCTTGATATTCTGCATCTTTTATTCTTCCAGATGAATTTTGATATCATTATTTCTAACTATAGAAAATAATTATCTGACAGTTTGATTGTTATGGCAATGAATAAATAAATTTATTTAAGTAGATTTGTGGTTTTTATTATATTGACTCAGTCTATTCAGGAACAACTGATGTTTTTCCACCTACTTAGACGTGACTTTATTTATTCTAAAACTGTCTTGCAATTTTGTTCATATGTCCCTAGGTATGTTGAGATTAACTTTTCTTTAAATGTTTGATAGAATGCACATGTGAATCCACACTGCCCTGGAGATTTTTTCTTAAAGAGTTCATTAATGGCTTGTTCAATTCTTTTTCTGAGTTGGGGTTATTTAAGGATTCAACATCTTCTGTTAATCTGGTCAATTGATACTTTTAAAAATAATCACCCATCTCATTTGCTTTGTCGAATTTATGGGCATAGAGTTGGGCAAAGTAATATCTAATTATTGCTTTAATTTCTTCCTCATTGGAAGTGAGTTCACTCTTTTCATTTTTAATATTGATAATTTTGTTTTCTTCTTTCTTTTTTATCAATTTTTTAAATTAAATTGATCAACAGCTTTTCTATTTTATTGTTTTTTCATAAAACCAATTCTTAGTTATAATTATTAGTTCAATAGCTTTCTTAATTTCAATTTTATTAATCTCTGTTTTGGTTTTCAATATTTATAATATAGTATATACTTGAGGATTTGAATTTATTCTTTATCTAGCATTTTCAGCTGCATACCCAATTCATTAATGTCTTCTTTCTCTATTTTACTCATATAGGCATTCAAAGATATAAAACTTCCCCTAAGAACTGCTTTTGTGGTATCCCATAACATTTGATAAGATGCCTCATTACTGCCGTTCTCTTGAATGAAGTTGTGTTTCTATAACTTGTAGGTTAACCCATTCATTCTTCAGGATTCGATTATTTAATTTCCAATTAATATTTGGTCAATCTCTCCATGGCCTATTATGAATATAGTTTTTATTGCATTGTGATCTGAGAAGGATGCATTCATTATCTCCGCCTTACTGCACTGGATTGTGAGGTTTTTATGCCCTAGTATATGGTCAGTTTTTGTTTATGTGCCATGAACCGCTGAGAAAATGGTGTATTCCTTTCTACACCCATTCAATTTTCTCCAGAGATCTCTTATATCTACCTTATCCAGAGTTTATTCACCTCCTTAACTTCTTTTATATTTATTTTGGGATTAGATTTATCAAGTTCAGAAACAGAGAGGTTGAGGCCCCCCATCAGTATAATTTTACTGTCTATTTCTTCCTGTAACTCCTTTTAGTTCTCTTCTAAGAATTTAGATACTTTAAAACTTGGAGCACATATGTTTAGTAACGATATTGCTTTGTTGTCTTTGGTGCCTTTTAGCAGGATATAGTTTCCTTCCTTATGTCTTTTGATTAGATCTATTTCTGCTTTTGCTTTGTCTGAGATTAGGAATGCTATCCCTATTCTTTTTACAACAGATGAAGCACAGTATATTCTGCTCCACCCTGGTAACTTTAGCCTGTGTTTCTTCTCCTGTTTCAAAAGTGTTTCTTGTAAACAACATATTCTGGGATTATGTTTTTTGTTTGTTTGTTTGTTGTATTCATTCTGCTATCCACCTCCGTTTTATGGGAGAGTTCATCCTATTCAAAATCACAGTTAAGATAACTAGTTGTGTCTTTCCCTCCATCCTCTTTCCCTTGATTTGTGCTTTTAGTTCTCTCTTCTCCCTTCCCCTCCACAATAAAGTTTTCATTTTTCATTAGAAGCTTCTGCAGTCTTCCCTTCCTTCTTTCAGCATACCTGCCATTTACCCTCACTATTTCTTCCCTCTCTTTTAGCCTCCCCTCCCTTTTCTTTCCCCCTTCTTCTCCTACCTCCAATTTACCTTGTTAGATTTACATACTTTATTAAGTTTATTGTTCCCTTCTTCACCCAAATCAGATGAGCGTAATTATCAAACAATTTTCATCTCCCTCTGCTCTTTGTCTCTATAATAATATAATTTTTTACTTCTTCTTGTGATGTAATTTAAAGTTTTCTGCTTCCTCCTTTTCACATCTCCTGTTATAATCCCTTTGCACTCTTAAATCACAATTTTATCATCACACCATTTACTTTATACCCTCTCCATCTATCTGTGTACATCCATTTTATTTCATAATAAATATACAATTCTCAAGATTAGCAGCTTTTATCTTCCCTTATAGGGGTGTACACAGTTTGCTCATATCAAATAGAAAGTTTTCCCCTAGTTTACCTTTTTATTCCTGTCTTGATGCCTGCATTTGAAGATCAAATTTTCTATTGAGTTCTGGCCTTTTCATCAGGAAGGTTTGGAAATCTCTTATTTCATTGAATGTCCATCTTCTTGCCCGATAAATTATCTTCAACTTTGCTAGGTAATTGATCTTTGGTTGTAGTCCCAGCTGTGTTACCATATGGAATATCATATTCCAATTCCTTTTGTCTCTTAGTGAAGAAGGTGCAAGGTCCTGTGTGATCTTGACTGTAGATCCTCTATATTTAAAAGATTTCTTTCTGGATGCCTGTAATATTTTCTCATCCATCTGCTCGTTCTGGAATTAAGGCATAATGTTTCTTGGTGTTTTAAGTTTGTGAAACTTTTCGGGAGGTGAACTGAGGATTCCTTTGATGACTATTTCGCCCTCTGGATCTAAGATTTCTAGGCAGTTTTCAAGGACGATTTCTTGGAAGATATTGTCCAGGTTCTTTTTTTTTCAATCTTGGTTTTCTGGTAGGCCAATAATTGTTAGGTCAGCTGTTTTGCTAATGAGATACTTTATATTTTCATCTAGCTTTTCATTCTTTAGATTTTATTTGACTGAGTTCTGATGTCTTATGGAGTCCTGAACTTCTATTTACCCAATTCTAACTTTTTTCAAATTGTTTTCTTTAATTATCTTCTGCATTTCCTTTTCCAGTTATCCAATTATTCCTTTTAAGGAGTTATTTTCCACAGTTAATTTTTGTGCTTCCTTTTCTACTTATCCAATTTTCCTAGTTAGACTTAGTATTTCCTTTGCCATTTGTCCAATTTTATCTGTTAGTTTTTGTGTTTCATTTTCCATTTGTCCAATTTTCCATTTTACAGAGCTGTTCTCTTCATTGAATTGTTTTATCATACTTTTAAAATCACTGGCCAGTTTTTCTTTGATTTCAATTATTTGACTTTTAAAATCCTTCTTCAGCTCTTCCAAGAGTGCTCTTTGTGCTTGGGGCAAGGTTATAGTCCTTGCTGAAATTTCAGATGTTAGTACAGTCTCAATGCTGACATCTTTGTTATTTTCGTTTTGGTTCTTGTCCCTATAGAAAGATTCTATGATCTTTTCTTTCTTTGATTCTTTGATTCTTACTCATGATGATGATAATCACCCTTTTTTGACTTTTAAAGGAGATCTCCACTTCTAGGGCAAAAGGGGCTCTGTCCCACAGTTCTTGTGCCTTCAACCTGAGACTTTGTTTGTTGTGGCTTCTGATTCTTTGAATTAAAACTAAAGTACTGCAGCTTAACTGGTGTTGGATTTTCCAGGGAACAAGTTTGTTATATATGGGGGATGGGTGGTCTGGCTACAGGAGATCTTCTCTGCTGAGCTAGAGCATAAACAAGCTCAAGGCGGATGATTTCGGTTGCCCTAGTGTCTTCGCCATTCCCTTGGGTTTGTGAGGCATGCCTGGGGTCCTGGTGTTGGTGATTGCGAGTCTCCATTCCCCTGGCAGTCAGAATCTTCTCCTAGTTTTCTGAGGTAGCACTGTCTGGGACAGCTCTTCGTCCTACAATGGGCCCCTTCAGCCACAGCAAGAGGGACCCTTTTTAGCGATTTTCCTAGCCTCACATTCTAAGAGCCCTTTTGCCCCTTCCACAGATCCTACTGTTCCAAGATTTTTCTGGGGGACTATTTTTTTGGTTCTTTCAAGGTGAACAAGTCGCGGGGAGAGAGTATTTACCCATCACCTGGCCATTTTACCTCCTCTTAGTTAAAGTATGTCTTGTTTGTTTCTTCTTAACATCTCTTATATGCGTTTCCTTCCTTTCATCCTGACATCATCCAGGAGAGGACTCATTACTTCATACTTGAACTCATTTAATAGTCCTCTCTTTGATCTCTCTTTTTGATTTTCCTCCAATCCATTGCTTTCCCCACTAAACACTGCAAAATAGCTTCCTTAAGGTGTGCTTTGACAGTTAAAGACTGAGGTGAAGTCCCATCTCCTGAAAGGATATTTCTCCAATGTCCAGTAATTTTAATGCTTTATCTCCAAGATTTTGCTTAATTTATGCACTACACATCTCATTTGTATATAATTTCTTTCATGTCTCTCTTATTATATTCTTAACTTCTTGAAAATGGGGTCAATGTTTTGCCTTTATTGGTGTCTCCAGTTCTTAGTGCTGTACCTAATGCATAGTAGACACTTAACAAGTGAATGTCGACTGCTTTCCGAGTTCATCCATATTTGTTGTTTAGTGACTGAGGTGGCTGATTACAGGAAAGAGATGAAGGACAATAATGGTTTTAAGTCCCTTTCTGGGAGGTATACCTGGCAGATTATTTTTAAATTATTTTCCTCTATAACTCAGACTTCAGTTCATTGATATAGAAGCATCATTCCTTTGCAATTCGAATCTGTAAACTGGTTGCTTGTAAGTTCCATGTAGGATGCCAGTTTATATTTTTTTATATTTTATTATATATATTTTTTAAAGCCAGTTTATTCTTATATCTTGAAATATGCAGGATTGGTTAAGCAGGCTAGATATTTGGAAGTCCAGTTTTAGATTTCAAAACACTATGGATCTTCTTTTTTTTTTTTTTTATTTAGCTTTTAACATTCATTTTCACAAAATTTTGGGTTACAAATTTTCTCCCCTTTTCTCCCCTCCCCCCCCAAACGCCAAGCATTCTAATTGCCCCTATGACCAATCTGCTCTCTCTTCTATCATCCCTCTCTGCCCTTCTCTCTGTCTTCTCTTTTGTCCTGTAGGGCCAGATAGCTTTCTATACCCCTTTACCTGTATTTCTTATTTCCTAGTGGTAAGAACATTACAGTTGATCCTAACACTTTGAGTTCCAACTTCTTTAGCTCCCTCCCTCTCCACCCCTTCCCTTTGGAAGGTAAGCAATTCAATATAGGCCAAATCTGTGTAGTTTTGCAAATGACTTCCATAATAGTTGTGTTGTATAGGACTAACTATATTTCCCTCCATCCTATCCTGTCCCCCATTACTTCTATTCTCTTTTGATCCTATCCCTCCCCATGAGTGTTGACCTCAAATTGCACTCCCCTCTCCATGCCCTCCTTTCTATCATCCCCCCCCACTCTGCTTATCCCCTTATCCTCCACTTTCCTGTATTGTAAGATAGGTTTTCATACCAAAATGAGTAGGCATTTTATTCTTTCCTTTAGTGGAATGTGATGAGAGTAGACTTCATGTTTTTCTCTCACCTCCCTTCTTTATTCCTCCACTAATGAGTCTTTTGCTTGCCTCTTTTATGAGAGATAATTTGCCCCATTCAATACTCCCTTTCTCCTCCCAATATCTTTCTCTCTCACTGCTTGATTTCATTTTTTTTTAAGATATGATCCCATCCTCTTCAATTCACTCTGTGCACTCTGTCTCTATGTGTGTGTGCGTGTGTGCATGTGTGTGTGTGTAATCCCACCCAGTACCCAGATACTGAAATGTTTCAAGAGTTACAAATATTGTCTTTCCATGTAGGAATGTAAACAGTTCAACTTTAGTAAGTCCCTTATGACTTCTCTTTGCTGTTCACCTTTTCATGGTTCTCTTCATTCTTGTGTTTGGAAGTCAAATTTTCTTTTCAGCTCTGGTCTTTTCATCAAGAATGCTTGAAAATCCTCTATTTCATTGAAAGACCAATTTTTCCCCTGAAGTATTATACTCAGTTTTGCTGGGTAGGTGATTCTTGGTTTTAGTCCTAGTTCCTTTGACTTCTGGAATATCCTATTCCATGCCCTTCGATCCCTTAATGTAGAAGCTGCTAGATCTTGTGTTATCCTGATTGTATTTCCACAATACTTGAATTGTTTCTTTCTAGCTGCTTGCAATATTTTCTCTTTCACCTGGGAGTTCTGGAATTTGGCCACAATGTTCCTAGGAGTTTCTCTTTTTGGATCTCTTTCATGTGGTGTTCTGTGGATTCCTTGAATATTTATTTTGCCCTCTGGTTCTAGAATCTCAGGGCAGTTTTCATTGATAATTTCATGAAAGATGATGTCTAGGCTCTTCTTTTGATCATGGCTTTCAGGTAGTCCCATAATTTTTAAATTGTCTCTCCTGGATCTATTTTCAAGGTCAGTTGTTTTTCCAATGAGATATTTCACATTATCTTCCATTTTTCCATTCCTCTGGCTTTGTTCTGTGATTTCTTGCTTTCTCATAAAGTCCTTAGCCTCCATCTGTGCCATTCTAATTTTGAAAGAACTATTTTCTTCAGTGAGCTTTTGAATCTCCTTTTCCATTTGGCTAATTCTGCTTTTGAAAGCATTCTTCTCCTCATTGGCTTTTTGAACCTCTTTTGCCAATTGAGTTAGGCTAGTTTTCAAGGTGCCAATTTCTTCAAGATTTTTTTGGGTCTCCTTTAGCAGGGAGCTGATTTGCTGTTCATGCTTTGACTTCATGTCTCTCATTTCTCTTCCCAGCTTTTCCTCCACCTCTCTAACTTGATTTTCAAAATTCTTTTTAAGCTCTTCCATGGCCTGAGCCCATTGAGTGGGCTGGGACACAGAAGCCTTGATTTCTGTGTCTTTGCCTGATGGTAAGCATTGTTCTTCCTCATCAGAAAGGAAGGGAGGAAATGCCTGTTCACCAAGAAAGTAACCTTCTATAGTCTTATTTCTTTTCCCTTTTCTGGGCATTTTCCCAGCCAGTGACTTGACCTCTGAATATTTTCCTCACACCCACCTCACCTCCTGATCCTCCCAGACAGTGTTTGGGGTCTGAGATTCAAATGCTGCTTCCAGCCTCAGGGCTTTGGGCGGGGGCAGGGCTGCTATTCAGTGTGAGATTAAATTCAGATGCTCAGGTGAGGGCAGGGCTGCCTCTCAGGCTCAGTTCCCTCAGGGAGTTTATGCACAGACCTTCAACAATGGATCCAGGCTCCTGCCTGCTTGGAGAGCCCTGGTCTGCCGCTGTCCCTCAGCTTCTGTCTCCCGAGGGGGCCCGAGCCATGGGGGCACCCCACTCCCCCCTCGACCCACCAAAGGGACTCTCTCACCGACCCCCGTCACCTGTGGGTGGAGGTACTTGTGCGGCCGCTGGAGATCCCGTCCCTGAAGCCCGCTCGGATCTGTTCCTCTCGGTGCCGCGGCCACGGCAGGGCTGTACTCAGCTCCCAGTCCCGGCACCCAGTCCGCAGCACGAAGGACCTTTTACGAGAGGTTTGCAGGTCTCTCCGGAACAGAAATCTCCCCCGCTCCAATGTTCTGTGGCCTCTGGGTGCAGAATTCGCCGTGAGTTACTTCTTTGTAGTTGTTCTATGGGTTGTGGGTTCGGAGCTATGTGTATGTGCGTCTTTCTACTACGCCATCTTGGCTCCGCCCCCACTATGGATCTTCTTGCTGGAGGACAGTTCAAAGAATTTAGGGGCTTTTGAAAGAAGTTATTAATAGCTTGATAAGTTCTTACATGGTAGGGATAGAAGACTTGAATAAATATGAAGAATGCTATTTACCCACCTGTTTTAACAGCAGCAAAAAGTAATCCACATTCAAATGTATTTTTTTATTAATATTTTTTATTTCTTCCAGTTACATGTAAAGACAGTTGTCAACATTCATTTTTGAAACATTTTGAAGGCTAAGTTTTCCTTTCTTCAATCCCTTCTCCCTTCCTCAAGATGGCAAACAATCTGAGATAGCTAATATTTGCAGAATATTTATCATTTTCCATTTCTGTCATATTATCCAATCTGATAGGTAAACTTCTATTCCCCTCATTTTTCTATCCCATGCATCCATACTTTTCCAGAGAGTGAAACCATCTCTATATATTCATAGCTCAAAAAAGAATCTTTAGTCCTTCCCATAACCCTCTTGAAAGTCTCCATTGTCAGCAAGATTTCTTTATATAATATATATATATATATATATATGTATGTATGTATGTATGTGTGTATATGTACACATATATATGTGTATATATATATATACCCACACATATGTGTATATATAATAATAATAATTATTATCATTATTATTTTCCAGCTTAGCCTTATTAACTTATTTTCTGAAATCTGATTTGTCTTACTTGTAATCAGTTTTAAAGCAAGCTGTCCTTATCTAATCTCTTGTATAATACAATGCTATTATTAATTTTTTATTTATTATAAATGAATGACTTTGTAAATTCTTTTATATTTCTTTAAGCCCTACAATTTCTGTCCTCTGTACATTCCAAATGTTAACTTTCTCATCTGCTAAGCAATCTCTGCATTACATGACCTCTATGGAGCTTTCCTTGTGAAATGAAACTAAAGTTCTGATTCTCATCATTTCCTTGGTACATAACAAGAAACGTGATTTGAGCAAATGGACATAGTTACTGTTGACCAATTGCTTATTTGATCACTGGGAATTCTGAATGGCTTGTCACAGTAAATGTGGTTTATAAAATCTATGGCAGTGGCTTTACTTTAGGGAAACACATAGCTCATTTAAGTGTCTAATCGTCCTTCACAAATGCATTCATAAATCTTATATACTGTTGACTTACATATTATAGTAATAGTTTAGGGACATTTTCCTCTAATTGACTTTGGTGATTGTGATGTGCTTTGCTTTTTCAAACAAACTCAAGAAGAAAAAAAATAAAATGGGTCTGTTAGTGGAAGACTGAAAGTAAATAAGTTCCAAAGAAGTTTAAATGGCATAAATAACCATTCTTTATTTAACATATAGGTTGTCTAAAATATTTGTAATAGGTCATAGTAACATATTTAGAGCAGGAAAGAATCTTAGAGCTCGTCTAGTATATACTCTTATTTTAAAGATGAGGAAAATTAAGTCTGTAGATTTTAAGTAATGTCACAAACGATGAAGAAAAAATTTAGAGTCAAGATTTGAACTCAGGTCGTACAGCTCCAAATTCAACATAATTTTTTATTCTACTAGTTTCACAATACAGGCAAAATTGAATTTCTTTCCGCATAATAACTCATTAGCATGAATAAGTTTATAAAACTAGTTACTGCTACCACAGTTTGGAGAGTGTTCTGAGAGGATGGGGCACACGGTTATCCAAAAAGTGAGTAAATGAATGATGGATTATTCTGAGGCCATTGGCCTAGGTAGACCATTTTGTTAGGAAGTGGAAAAGTAGCAGGGAAAAAAGTAGCCTTTTGAGGCAGGAGATCAAAAAGAATAAAAACTTACTAGAGCGCCTTGAATAGTAACTGAAGACCTGTTGCAGAAAAACACTTCATCTATTTCAAAATTTTACTTTACGCTCACCCTTCTTGGAGCTGATCAAATGCTTGACTCCAGGGAAAAATGAGGAAGAGAGAATGGAACGTTAAGAAAAAAGTCTAGCTTTGTATTTGTCTAAAATTGCTTTCCTCATAGGATTTAATGAATGCTAGACTAGTTTTCAAATGAAATATTTACAACTGAATAAAAGAAATTTGTCTTCCCAATATTATAAGTACTGGGACTTGATTTCCAAAGGCAAATTTATATAACTGAAGTATTTAAGGTCATGATGAGTCTGATGTAGGATTAACATTACCAATGACATTATCCTTGAATGAAAAAGACAGCAAAGAAAACAAATCCCTTAGAGATTTTCCAGGCAAGTATACTCCAGGAGGGAGCTTTTAAACTGTTTGATAACAAGGCTCTCAAAATCCAAACAAAGAAACAAAAAAGTATGGAAAATATTTCTAAGTTTAATATGAATTATTAAAATTTTCTCCATCACTTTCATAAAATAAATGAATATATATACATACACACATATGTGTATATGCATACACATATGTATATATACACATATATGTATACATACACACATATGTATATATACACACAAGTACATATATATATATATACACATATACCTAAAAATGCTTGTTTATGGTTTGATCTAGTCAGAACTTCATTTTTCCCACACATGGTGCTTCTTTCCTGAAGTATGGTATGAAAGAAAGCCCTCCCAGGTTTTCACTGATATCTGTCCCTAGCCAAAACCCATATCAATTAAGCTATTAGACACACCTATGTTGTATAATCGCTTTTTCTTAGGGACATCACATTTCCAGTCCCAGGCACAGATACAAATATATGTTCTTACTTTCATTGTCATTTTCCCCCTGCTCTGACTTCACTAGATATGCATAATTTTTTTTTGGCTTTCCTTTAATTTATTATTAGAGGGTTCCTATTGAGAAAAGTTATAAAATACACTTATAAGTGAAAAGCCATAAAAACTTGAATTCTGTGAAAGATGGAATCCTGCATATGGTAACTTGTTTGCATTAATAGTTTAGGTACTGCGTTATATTTTAGACATTGAGTCATAACCTGAGATATCAAGACCTATGAAAGCCATAACAAGAATATTGTGACCTACTAGTGACTGGAACATGATTAATACACACAATTCCATTTAGACATCATATTGGCTTAACTCTCAAGTTCATTACTAAGCAAAAATTCCCAAAACCCACCAGTTAGTAATGATATACTCCCTAACTCCTACTCCCTTTGTCTGTTTTCTATAATTGCCATGGGGATTTTGGGGTTCTTAGAGATTCACTGATTGGTGTGGCTGCACAAATTGAGAAGGATCAATATTTTGGCGGTGAGCCATTATGTTGTCCCAATGTGAGTACCACATTGTTTAAGCTACTACACATAATCACTTTGGAGATACTTGGTCTCTTCCTTTGGTATTAAAAGAACACCCCATTGTTATGGAGAAGGTACAAATTCCCCACTCAGGAGGAGAATTCTGGAACTCACAATTATAAACTTGTTGCAAAATATATATTATTATTTTTAAAAGAATATATTTCATCAAAATGGATATTTTCTCATTCATTTAGATTAGTACCCCATCCCTTCTCATACTATAATTATCTTACCTATATATTTCCATAAATCGTTACTTAGTGATTTGAAGAGGAAAAAAATACATACTGGAAGGGTCACTGGACTTTTGAAGGACGCCTACTTTGCAATCTCGAATCTGTTGATGAATACATTTCTACTCATGGAAAAGTCATTTAAATCTCAGAGTTTTATCACCTATATAATGGGAAAAATGATACTCATACCACTTACCTTTACAAGACTATTGTAAGAAAAATGGTTTTCTTAATATTCTGTGATACTTGGAAACTCTTTGGGAAGCATATCTACTACTCTGTCTTTTATTCTTTCTATGTGATTAGTCAACATTCTTTTCCAGTCTTACATGCCTTAAATAGTTTCTATTTTTTTCACAAATTTTACATAAGACAGCAATGCTATTGTGACATTAGCCTAATTGTGCCCATAATGTATTTTATGATTTTCCATTGTCTATTTTTAATTAATATTTCCACATTAACATGGCAGTGACTCATGGTATACAAAGTATTTCATCTTGGAAAAAATGTCAAAGTTATGAGCTTTTGCGTCAAAAAGAGTTTAGGATCATTAAAGATCTTGGAAATTTTGCAATCATATTTTGAGCAAATCTCTACTTCCTAGTCATAATGTCATAGATATCGTACTAGAAGAGACATTACAATCCAAATTTTACAAACCTACCAAGGAGAATTTCAGAAAAACCTGAAAAGAATTATATGAACTGTTGCAAAGTGAAGTGAGAAGAACTAGTAGAACACAGTATACAGAAACAGTAACACTGTAAGGATAACAGTCTATGAAAGACTTAACTACTTTGGTCAAGACAACGATCCAAGGCAGTTCCAAAGAACTCTTGAAGAAAATGTTATCCACCCCCACAGAGAGAAAACATGAACTATAAGTGTAGACTGAAGCATACTTTTTAAAAAATTGTATTTTTTTCTGTATTAGATTGTGTGTGTGTTTGTGTGTGTGTTTGTGTGTGTGTGTGTATGCGTGTGTCTATTGGTCTGTCTTTTTGTTTTTTTGCACCATGGCTAATATGAATATCTGTTTCAGATGAAGCCATATTTATAACTGATAATGATATTGCTTATTTTCTCAAGGGGTGGTGGAAGAGTTGGAGAGAGGGAGTATATTTGGACTCAAAACTGTAAAAATTGGTAAACATGTTTACATGTAATTGAAAAATATTTAATGACATAAACAAACGTTATTAAAATAACTATTTATGTCTTTTAAAAATGCCTAATATTTTTAATTTTTTTTTAATAATGTGATAGTTTCAAATTAGAGAGAGGTGTTTAGGTGACATTTTGGATGGATAATTTTAGCTGGAGTTAGGAAAACCTGAGATCAAATTCAACTTCAAACTCTTACTAGGTAGGTGACCTGGGCAAGCCCCTTAACTTCTGCTAGCTCCATTTTATTTAGGTAAAATGCAACTAAAAATAATACAGTCCAGGGATCAGAGTTGTTGAGAGGATAAAAGGAAATAATATTTGTAGAGTATTCAGCAAAGTGTTTTACACAGAGTGCACGTAATACACACAGAGTGAATGACATTCATAGTTACAGTTGCACACGTTGATGATGTGTGTAATTGTACATGATAGTGTTTTTGGTCACTTCAAAATTTTTGCTGTTGTTTTTTCTTTTATTATTCTTTTAATAATTATTTAGCATTTTTTATTTTCCATTTTTCATTTTTAACACAGTTCATATCACATAAAACAATTCCAACATTTGGTGAAGTGATGCTTTTTTTTAAAGCATTTACAATATAGACCACAAACGATATTTTTTTTTAACGTTAACCAACTGAGACAAAAATAATAACTATGTATGCTAACTTCACAAGCCCTTGACCTGATTGTCTCCACGCTATTGCTAAGAATTAAAGGACCCTAACATTTTGTTGATGATCTAAAGTCCTAAGCCTAATAGCTTAATTTTAGACTTAACCTCGGATATTCCCCTACTAATGATCTCTAATTTGACGGATCTGATATTAAGCTTACAAAACTTTTGACTATAGGAAATTACCACTAAAAATAGGGACATTGCAAGGAAACAATATCTCTCCAAATTCATGTCAGTTCCAGGCAGGAGCAAATTGTCAGATTTCATTCAGTCAGGCTTAGAGTCTTCCAGGTGTCAGTGGGGAAAGTGAGTCAGGAGAATCCTACCACAGACCAGGCTGTACAGCTGCTCTCCCACCCTTCCCATGAGTTCACCTTTTGCAGTTCATACTAGAACCTCACAGGCTTACTGCTGTCATAAATTGGGGCCTCAAACCGCCTTTCTTGCTATCCATACCTGGAGTTGGACTGAGTAGAAAAGTCCGTTAACAAACCCATAGAATCTTAAAAGAACAAGTTCCAATAACCAGGTTTCAGATATCACTATAATTTCACATTAGCTAAGGAACATCATTTGAGGCAAGTCTTGAGTGGCTTATACGCCTTTCTATACATGTTCTAGTTCCTGATTAAATAAGTCATAAAATCAAATTTACCATTAAAACTTTAACTTTTCCATCAATACCAAATTTTACCAGCCTCTAGGAAACTTAGACTAACATTCTTTCCCCCAAACTAAAGATGTCTCTGATTAAGTATCAGTAATTAATTCAGTCAATTGTTTTTGTACTAATTGCTTTTACATCATTTTCTAACTTGTCCATTTTTTCTCCCCATCTCATTTTTCTCCCCTCCCCACCCCTAATACCTTGCATTCTGATTATCCCTTCCCTCAATGTACCCTCCCTTCTATCACACCCCACTTTTCCCTTATCCCCGACTTCTCTCTTGTCTTGTAGGGCAACATAAATTTCTATACCCCACTACCTGTGTTTTTTATTTCCTGGCTATATGAAGTAATAATTCTCAACATTCGTTTCTAATATTTTGAATACCAAATTCTCCCTCCCTTCCTCCCCACCCATCCCCAGTGAGAAGGCAAGCAATTCGATACGGACCAAATGTGTGCTGTTTTGCAAAAGAGTTCCATAATAATCATGCTGTGTAATAGTAACTATATTGCCCTCTATCCTACTCTATCCTCCTTTGTAATTTTTACTCTCTCCTTTGACCATTCCCAAAAGTGTTTATTTCTAGTCTCTCCCCGCTCCCATTTTCCCACCCTTCTCTCAATCCCCTCACTCCACTTTTTGCCTCCTTCCCTACTTTCCTGTAGTGTAAAATAGATTGTCATACCAAATTTAGTGAGCATGTTATTCCCTCCTTCAGCCATATGTGGAGAGAGTAGCTTCACTCTTCCCCTCTCCCCTTTTCCCCTTTCTCCTGCATTGAGCAAGATTTTTCTTATCTCTTTTATGAGTATAGCCAAGTCCATTACATTTCTCCTTCTCCTCCCAGCATTTTCCTCCTTCACCCCTTAATTTTTATTTATTTATTTTTTGTGTATATCATCTCTTCTGATTCAGTACAACCTGTACTCTCTGTCTATACGTGTGTGTGCGCGCTTGTGTGTATAATCCCTCCACCTACCCAAATACTGAGAAAAATCTCAACAGTTACAAATATTTTCTTTCCTGTAGGAATGTAAACAGTTTACTTTGAGAAAGTCTTTTATGATTTCTCTTTCCTTTTTACCTTTAACGCTTCTCTTGGTTATTGTGTTTGAAAGTCAAATTTTCTTTTCTGTTGTGGTATTTTCATCATGAATGATAGACAATCCCCTATGTCCCTGAATGACCATATATTCCCTTGAAGTATTATACTCAGTTTTACTGAGTAGCTGATTCTTGGTTGTAATCCCAGTTCCTTTGACTTCTGGAATATCCTCTTCCAAGCCCTTGGATCCCTTAATATTGAAGCTGACAGATCCTGTGTTATCCTGATTGTATTTCCACAATACTCAAATTGCTTCTTTCTAGTCTCTTGTAGGATTTTCTTTTTGACCTGGGAACTCTGAAACTTGGCCACAATATTCTAGGGAGTTTCTCTCTTCAGGTCTCTTTCAGCAAGTGATAGGTGGATTCTTTCAATATTTATTTTGCCCTCTGGATCTAGAATATCAGGAAAGCTTTCTGTGACAATTTCATGGAAGATAATGCTGTCTAGTCTCTTTTTTTGATCATGACTTTCAGGTCGTCCCATAATTTTTAAATTGTTCCCACTGCATCTATTTTCCTGGTTAGTTGTTTGTTCAATGAGTTGTTTCACATTATCTTCTATTATTTCAAACTTCTGTTTTTATTTTTTAACTTCTTTGTTTATGTCATAGTCATTAGCTTCCCTGAACTCAATTCTCTCTTTCAAAGAACTATTTTGCTCAGTGAGCTTTTGAGCCTTCTCCTCCATTTGACTAATTCTGCTTTTTAAAGCCTCCTTCTCTTCATTGACTTTTTGGATCTCTCTTTCCAATTGAGTTAGCCTCTTGTTAAAGGTGTTATTTTCCTCAACATTTTTTTGGTTCTCCTTTTGCCAGCTGCTAACTTGCTTTTCAAGCTCTTTTATTGCCTGAGTCCAGTTTAAGTTCACTTTGAGGGCCCTGGAGGCAGGGGCCTTGACTTCTTATAGCAGAATGCCTTGGTCTTCTTCATCTGAAAGGATGGGAGGTGACACCAGTTCACCAAGCAATTAACCTTCAATGGTCTTATTTTCCCCCCTTTTTTGGATATTTTCTCAGCCAGTTACTTGACTTCCAAATCTTTGTCAAGAGGAGGGTCCTATGGCTCCTCCTCTCCCTGGTATCACATTCACGCTGAGATTGGACTCAGCTGCTAGATTTCCCTGGGGTTTGTGTGGGAGCATGGCCTTCACTCAGGGCTGAAGTTTAGATCAACTGTTTCTTACCAGCAGAGACTTTAAGCTGAGCTGCCGAGACAAAGGATCCAGGTTGCTTCCCGGACACCTGGCTGCCTGCAGTCTGTTGTTGTTGTTGCTGCCATCTCCTTTGGCTGTTGCTGGATGAACCTCGCTCCCCTCTCGCCCAATTGGGGATGCCCTCTCCCACTGACTTTTGAAGCTTTCTTTGTCCCTTGTATGTTGAGGTATCTGGGACCCTCCCTGCTGAGACCTCTGCCCTGGAAATCTGTTCAGGTCCTGTTCCTCCCAGTGCAGTTCAGCCAGGGCTGTGCTCTGCTCTGCTCAGCATCCCATGAGATAGACATTTCCTGTCTGTCTTCTAGGTTACATTCGGCTGGAAACCTCTTTCACTCTGTTGCTGTGTGGCTTCTGCTGCTCTAGATTTTGTTGAGAGTCATTTTTTACAGGCATTTTGTTGGCTGTGGGGGAAGTGCTAGAGTATATGCGTCTTTCTACTCCTCCATCTTTGCTCTGTCCCCCAATGTTTTCCCTTATATTCAGGTCATATATTCATTTGGAATTGATTTTAACATGCGATATAGGATACCAGTTCATACCTAATTTTTGCAATAATACTTTCAGGATTTCATGAAAGGTCTTGCTAAATACTTCTAAAAATAATTTGTGTTTTTGGATTCATCAAACACTGTTATTGTTCCTAACACTTGCTTATCTTGCATGTTCCTGTGATCTACTTTTCACCACAAAATAATTTACTGATTACTTACATAGAGTTTAAACTTTTAAAGTACTACTCCCGTTTTGTTCCTGTTTTATATTTTTAAGCTTTTTAAACAAAATTAAGACTTGTATACTAAAACTTATATATATATATATATATATTAAGAGAAGAAAAATAAACAGAAGCTTAGATATTAAAATTTAAAAATAAACTAAAAGAAATCAATATATTATGTGCATAGCAGGGAGCAAGAGAGTATTCAACATATATAGCAATGAATTTTCATTTCAAAAAAGCATTATCCACTGTTTTGAAAGCTACTTGTCTTTTATTTGCTTTCTTGTAAGCTTTCTTTTATTCTCTGTTGTACACTTTTTACTGTATCCTTTTCCCCGCTTGTCTCCCTCTTCTCCATATCCCAGAGGCTACAATTTAGCATGGGTATATTTATATATACATATTGATATGATCATATACGTATACATACATACATACATATACAAACATATACTTTCCTTAAGAAATTCTGATATTAATCTTTTTTTCTGTGTTTGAACCTATATCTTATTTCCTGTCCCTCTGAATCCTTTATTTTACCAGCTACCTTGCCCTCCTATTACTTAGTCTTCCTCCACTCCAGCTATCCCTCTCTTATTCTCCCATTCCCATGAATGTAAAAAGCCTTTTATATGTCTTTTTTACCTTTTCCCTTACCCACACCTCTCCCCTCTCCCTATCCCCTTAGCATGTTATTGGTAAATTTAGAAAACTTGTATATTCTTCTAAATGTGCATTTATTATTTCCTCTTTAAGCTATGAAAATATTTTTCAAGAACTAACAGCCCTTCTCCCACATCTAGTTCCTCTGTTTCCATTCTTCCTCCTGCATGGCATTTTGTAACATATTCCCTTTTTAATATTTTTTGAACCCTTGTATTTTTGAAGATGTATCATTCTCTGGTCTACCTCAATCTTGGTTATGGATTACCCAATTACTAATAACAATATTAGAAATATATTTTACATTTTACCTACTTATAAGGTAAACAATTTGTCCTTACTGAGTCCCTTGTAATTTGCCTTAGGTACTTACCTTCAAAAATTCTCTTTTAGATTCAAGCCTGCTTTTTTTTCTCCTTTATAGAAATAAAATGTTTTTAAAGGAATATCCTCCTGTATATCTTGATTAGTATTTCACTAAAACTCAAACAATATTTAGTATCATATTTTATAATATTATGTCAGTGCAACCATGAGCAATATATGTTCTTCCAATAACAAGTTATTATTTACTTAGATAAAATTTTCTAAAGCAAACATTAGCTATATCTTGGTATATTGAAGTCAAGATATTTTATGTAGTTTTTACCTTTTTTTATTTTTTATATGATTTCCCATTTTTTTAAATGATAAACTCCTTTTTTGTTAAGAGAAGTAGTGACAAAATGAGAACAACAGGAATAAAATCACACAGAAATGAAAACGAGTGCAAATTTAAGATACATACATACATACATACATACATACATACATACATATATATATATATATGTTCTTCCTTCCCATTCTTCTTTACGATCAACTCACATGTGAACTTTTTCTTCAAGCCTTCCATCAACCCCCTTGTTCATAGTAACACTAACTCTAGGGACAAAAATATCACTTTGCTTCAGAGTGTCAGGCTTAGAATCAAGAAAACTCATCTTCCCAAATTCGAATATTTCTGTCCTCAGGCACTACCTGTGTGACCTTGGACAAGCCGCAAAATTTTGCCTCAGCTTTCTCATCTAGGAAAGGAGTTGGAGAAGAAAGTGTTAAAGTACTCTAGTATCTTTGCCAAGAAAACTCCAAATTGGGTCATGATGAGTTGGACATAACAGAAAAAATAACTGAACAGTAACAACAACAAATGCATTTACTGTCTATTAGTGTTAATCCATCTACTGGGCAACAAGCTCCATCAGAGTTGAGTCCTCTTACTCAATATCTTTTTTTTTTCTTCTCTGTAGTCACTGGGAGCTTTATTGACACAAAAGCAGAGGGTCTGAGGTTTAGCAAAGAGCTAAACAAAGACAGTTATATAGGAAAAGGGTCAAACTTATATAGGATGGTTTTCGGATTTCCTTGAGGGAGTTGTAGCTATAGTGTAACTCCTGCAAAATAAAGAAATCTTGCAAGATAAAGGCACAGGGTGAAGACTATGAATGACACACGATAAGGAAATCCCACTCACCAGGATGAAGGGTGGGAACATGAAATTTTGTGGGAGAGGATAACAGGAAATTTTGTGATAAGGGGAGACTTTAGGGCATCTTCAAGTTAGAAAATAAACCAAGAGCTTCGCAAAATCAACCCTTAATATTGTATCCATATAATTTCCCCTCTCAACCACTAGGCAGGAGAATTCCTTAGGGGAAAAAGGGTGAAGGTCATTTTCTTCAGTAGCTGCTTTCTGGTGAACAGGGGCAAAGAGTCCCCTTCAGGGGTCAGAAGAGTTTGTGGACGGTTAGTGGGGTGTGGAATACAGTTCCAGCAGTGTCCACGGTGGAGAGAGCCAACCCACTCAAGGTCATCAGTGGCAGGGGTTGGTGCCTTAAATGTTGTGGGATTTGTTGACCTCAACAATGCTTATGTCCATGAATTCTTCTCCAGGAGATCTGCACCTGGTACCTCAATCTTAGTGGGGGTCTCACACCCCCTTCCAACCCTCATCATCACCATGTACCCAAATGTTTTTGGGAGAGGGACAAAGACACTGTCCCTGCCTGAGTTGGGGTGAGGAGGAGAGTAAAATGAGGCTGAGGCAGCGTCCAGGGGATCAGGAGAGTGTCGGATAGGTATCCTTGTTGGATGACAGTCTGCAGGTGGACAGCATAGTCTAGGAGACCAAAAACTCTTATCAAAGTGGCTAGGAGAAGATCATAGGAGTCCAATTAATATTTGGACTCCTGAGTTTTCAGCACCAAAACATTGAAGAGAAAGAGATAGGAGAGATGGTTAGAAATGTGAATCAATTCACTTCTCTTACACAATATCTTTTATTTTACTTATTTAAAATACAGTAACTTGGGGGAGAAGAAAAATTTTACATATTTTAGCTGAATTGATTTGCTTTTCATTTCAACTAAGTAGTGGAGAGCAATAGTTTTTAATTAGCATAATCATTGAGAAACAAATGTCACAGTGACAAACAATTCTATTAGATAGAACTTTTGTAGAAATGGAATTTTTATATATAACGTTTGGTCTATGCTATAGAACAGTGCCCAAAATTATTCGCTTTTCAGGGTGTTGTTTTGCAGCTGTTATTCACATAAGTCCACCCGAGAAGGAACCATGTGGAAACTGTCAAGCATTTCCTTTCTTTCAGAGGTGTAGCTGCCTCTTTCCCATTAGGTCTTCCTTTAAAAGTGGTAGCATTGCTTGTCTCTTTGGTATGATTTTATTTAGATTTATGTTATCAGATTCTTGTCTCAGAGCCAGGATGGTTTTAAAAAGTCCATTTATCTGTCTTTCCATACCTTCTATGTTTCCTTTGAGGTCATTATCAAAAGAAAATGCAAGCATGTTATATTCTTTCAGCATGAAAGAAATGAATAATAGAGAAATGCTACAAAACACCTAGTGCAGTATATTCTTCTAGCCCACAGCAAGCAGTTAAGCCTTCCCTCCTTTAACCCTCCTTAACAGACAAACTAAACAACCCAGTAGTTGAGTCTTTCCTAATAGTTTCACATATCTCACAGACATTGAACACATAGACTCAGCAAAATCTCTAGAAGGTCTCACATCCAGTTCTGACCCGAAACCAAGGTATTCTGAGCCATTCTCTGTCCTACCATACCAATGCAGTTTGAACAGAAAGACATCACCAAATAGAGTGCAGGAGGCACTGAAATAAATCTTTGCTTCTCTCTCACCTAGAGCCAACCACAAACAAAGGGGGATGTTTTTCTAACCTGAAATAACACTAATAATGATTAAAATACCTTATGAATGTCCAGTGAATTTTGTACTAATAACAAATGTGAGGTGTAAGTATTATCATCCCCATTGTATAGAAGAGGAAACTGAGGCAAACACAGGTTAAATTGCCTATGGTCACAAACGTAGTAAGAATCTGTGGTAGGATGCTTCTTCCCTTGATGCCCAGTGCTCTATCCACAGTGCAACATATAAAAATTTCCAATTTATCCAATATATCTTTATTGTATGTAGTTGTTTCCTTCTTCTCTCCCTTATTAGACTGTGGGTCCTTTGAGATCAAAGATTTTTTTTTTACCTCTTTCTTTTATCCCCAGTGCATGGTATATAACAGGCAGAAAAAAATGTTTACTAACTTAGTGATTGACTTGACATTTAAGTTATTTTTTAAAGTGGTCAGAGGAAAAGTGTATATTTTTTATCCTGCAGCTCCAAGACATTCTATCACATCTCTGTAGCCCTTTTCTTTGAAAACATTGCCTTATTCATGATGAAATATTATCTCAATCCTAAAACTTTGTGGGCCAAACTGAAAGGTTCAGTCCCTGCCCATGGGGAGTTACATCCTTTCTTTGCACAACCATACAGGAAGGAATGATGGATGAATTTGTTGTAATTTCTAGGGCAATGACTACTCAGTTTGATGGACAGGGTATCTATAATATATTTCATGTTATTATCTGCCATTCTAGATAACGTTTACTACCTCACAGCAACATTACACAGTTATAAGTTACTGAACCTATCAGTGAGCTATTTGCTGCACATAAATTTATAACTTTGTTTCAAAAATTGATGAAAGAGTTTCTCTGTAAATCCTGTGAACATCCCATTGGTTAGAAGACCAAATTAGAATTTAGAAAAACTCATTCTAAATCCTGCTTCGTATAATTACTTGTTAGAGAACCAGGGTCAAAGCATTTGAATCCCGTTAAGCCTCAGTCCTCTTACCTTTAAGATGGGAATCATGATCAAATAAGATAATAGATATAAAACATTTTGTATGATTTAAAGTGCTAAATAAATGAACAATATTTGAGTATTATTTCTCTGGGCTTGTTTTGTTTTAGAGAAAGGATAAATAAATTTTGCAACTTAGAAATGAAGAATACAGTTTGAAACTTTTAAAAAAGTATATTACAATAGCCACTCCTACGTCATTCCCTCTTTAGAAACCAGTAGCCCAGGATAACTCAAAATTTGTGAGTTGCAGAACTCCTTCATGTCATCCAACAGCCTCTGGAATTGAAAGGGAAATCTGGCCTAACGAATCAAATACATAGTACCTTATTAAGTTCCTAATTGAAACAAAACTCTTCTTTTAAGGAATTATTTATCTGAATTCTCAATCATTTGTATATATATGTATGTATGCATATATATGTATGTCTGTATGCATATATATATCTATGCATGCATATATATGTATGCATATATATGTGTATGTATGCATATATATGTACGCATATATATGTATGTATGCATATATATATGTGCATGTATATATTTATATGTATACACCCTTGGGTGTGTATGCATGTGTGTATGTGTTTGTGTACATTGCCAACCTTCGATTAGAAGATAAAATCTTCTATGTTGATACATTATCTTCAAGAAAAAAAAAGACAACAAACTCCTGTTGGCCAGAGATTGTATTTTACCTTAAATTTTACATTCCCTCAATGTTTACTAGTGCTCTGAAAAAATTAATAAATTAATTGTTAATGCTTGATTAATTAAAATATAGCAATGAGGGAATGAATTACTCCATCAATATCCCTAACACATCAAATTCCTCTCCCTCCTCAGGGTCCCAGACCTTTTAAGTGGATTTGTATGTGAATTATTCTAAATGTACCTTGAATCTTAAATGTGTCTTATTAAATATGTGACACTTAGCAAAATCCAACACTTTCTAGTGATTGTATCATAATTGTAAATAGCAACACATTTTGTGCAAGGAAGACTGAATTTGATGTCAGTGAAGATTGTTTTAAATTCCTGTTTTGTACTTAACTCCCTGTGTGAACTTGAATAAATTCAACAATCTTCCTGGGCCCCAGTTTCCTCTTCTGTACAATTAGGAGCTTGAACTAGATTATTTCCAACACCCTTTGAAGTTAGAAGTCTTATGCTGTTTCTATGTTTCCTGTATGTCATATGGCAAGGCCCTCAGTAGCAACTGAATTATTGCTATCTCGCAGAATTCTCTTAGACTCTTGTTTTTCTAGTTGTTGGCCCTGATTCTGTTGCCTACCATCATTTTTCCAGTTGTCACTTCTCAGTGTGGCAGCTTCTCTCAGTACTTCCCTTCATAGTTTCTAATCAACTACAGTAAAAGAAGAATTTGAGATTGCTATGGGGAAAAAAGACAACCAATCTTGTTAACTAAGTTACTATTTTACACAGAATTCTAAATAGGTTCTTGTCTAGGAACATAGCTCCCTTAGAGTAAATTATTTCTGTTTAGAAAAAATTTTTCTTTTTTTCCATTCACTTCTGAGTTTGTCGATGTGTTACATATAGATTTTCAAGGTTACTAGAGTCATAGGGTCCTGCAGTTTAGAACAGGAAGAGGACTTAGAAATTACTGAATCCAACCCCTTCATTTTTCACCTAAGGAATACATAACACCAAGTGACTAAGTGAAATATCAAAAATCACAAGGTACTAAGTAGAAAAACTGAATTCTGAACACAGGTCCCTTTGACTACAAGTTCAGATGATAGCTACCAGATAATTGTAATGGCACTGTACCCACAGCTTATGTCTAATATTAAAGATGAGGAGATTCAGGCACTGATAACTTCAACGATAAATACAGTGCAGCTATCCAATTACTAGCACTTCTAGAAGTAGAATTGAGTCCTAACACCTTAGCCACATCCAGTGACTTTTACTATATGTCGCATATCTCAAGGACTGTGCGTAATTGTGCATTCAAATGAGACAAGAGATAACAAATTGTCATCTGGACGTTTAATGGTCAAAGTATGTCACTCAATTTAGTATGCATTGCATCTGGGCACAGAATAGCAATAGTTTTTTGGTGAACACTTATAATAACAGGCAAATTATTTCTTTCTCAAACTAGAAGTCAGTTAGTCTTCTTGTTCAATGACTTGGAATATATTAACCTTTGCTCTTCACCTGTATTATTTACTTAGAAATTTTTCATGAAAACATGAGCAAAACATAATGTTATACTACCTTTCCTCAAAGATCATTTAAACGTTATGAGGATTTATTTGTAATGTAAATAATTCAATAAAATGGGCTTGTTTTGTTTCTAGATGATTCTGATTTCTCCCTAAAACACAGATAGCTTTGCCATCAAAGTAAAGCTCTCCCTCAAAAGCTCTCAAACAAAAAGTAGATAATAGGGACATTAGCAGAAAACTGTACTGTTTATCAAAGGTTGTTTCAAACAGCTTTAAGCTTTTTTTTTTCAAAAATAAATGACATTAGACACACCCAGCTGTCAGAGTGCTCAATCTAAATCAAAGAGTCTGACTGGGAGGGTTTTCAAAGCATGAAATCAACCTCAGTGGCCTTTTAAAGGAGGCATTTCTGGCCACATGGGGAGGTTAGTATCATTTTTGTTTGGTTGACATAAATCTCCATGCAGTTCCAAATAGTCTCTCTTCATGCTGTTTATCAAATAACAAAATATCAATCTTAGTTCCCAGCTTGTTTTTTTTTTTTAATTGCTGAAATAGATGTATTGCTTTGGAATAGGGAAAGGAACAGGGGCAAAAGTACATGTGGAAAATCTAAAACACATCTTTCTCATCCACATGCACATAGGTCATTTTAAGACATCTCACACATTTGCAATTATTTCCATTAGATCTTGAGACAGAAAGATGAAGTGAAGCATTAAAAGTTCAAAAAAAGCAGGATAACTCTGTGCAGGACACTAGTGTAATCCCTAATTGTAAAAATCACATAATCTTAATGATATGATTAAAAGTACAAAAACCATATGCAGAATGGTAAATTCTGGTAAATTCCAGTACTATCATTGAGAATGCAGATTATCTTATTTTGTTTTAAACATTTGTTATTTGGCCAAAGATTTGGTTAATAAGCTTACCATTGCTGTTGTTTAGGTAAGTGGAAGTGAAGGGTTTCTAAACTCAATTTAATGAGCAAAAGGAGGTCTTAAGCACCACCCTACCCATTCACTCCACAATGCCATAAGGAAACCCCACATATCGTTGGGTACAGTAACTAGTCTGTAACTTCTAGTTTTAGAAAGCTGTCTAGGGACATTACTAGATTAAATAACTTGTCATATAGCCAGCATATGTAGGGAAAAATCTGAACACTGTTCATTTTGACTCCATGGCTTTATCCACTCTGCCAATCTGTCTCACTCTAAATTTAGTCTTTCAAATAAGACACGCATTTTTATACATGTATTCTCCTCTTTATGAGAAAAGAACTGTAATTTTTAAACAATTCTAAATTTTTCAGTATTTCTAAGTCTTTTCATCAGTGTTTTCTGTTTTAAAAAGTTATATTTTAATTTGTATATTTTTATTCTTCACTCCCTTACTTCAACAGAAAAAGAAAAACTGAGTCTTTGTAAAAAAAAAAAAATACGCATAGTTAGGCAAATTGCCTCACTGAAAATCGAACCCCATCCAAAAAAATAAAACAAAACATGTCCTCTGAATCCATTTCTTCTCTGATCAGGAGGCTGTATGAAAACCTGGATCATGGTGTTGATCAAAGCTCATATATCTTTTAGTGTTGTTTGTTGTTTGAGTGTTGTTGTTATTGTGTAAAGTATTATTTTGAATCTGCTCATTTCATTCTTCATTGGTTCAAATGTCATCAAAATTGTTCATTTTTATGATCTTGATATTATTATAAAACTTAATATTATTTCTGTGCTCACTTTACTTTTTCTCAATTCATGAAAATTATTCCATGTTTCTTAGAAATCGATATTTTCCTCACTTCTTTCACTACAAGAGTTTTCCATAACACTCATTTAATACAATTGTTTCATTATTTCCCTATTGATAGATATTCTTTAGGTTCTAGTTATTTGTCACATAAAGAACTGCTATAGATATTTTATGTAAATATAGAACCTTTTCCTCTTCTATGATTTTTTTTTTGATATAGGCCTAACAGTGATACAGTTGGGTCAAACAAAAATATTTTTTCAACTTTTTTTTTCAATGTATAAAACTATTTTTCAACTCTCTTTCCTACCTACTTCCCCACCCCTACTCACCCCAAATAAGAAGTACATAATAAACTAAACTCATTTACAATCATGTGTAGTCAAGCAAAATCAATTCTTCCATTGACTATGTTAAAAATAATTACAATCTGATCTCTGACTTTTGTCACCTCTCTGCCCAGAGATAGATAGCATGCTTTTTCATAAACTCTTTCTTTTATTTTAAGTCCTTTATGCATTTTGTATTGCTTAAAACCCATTCCTCCTTTAGGCTATCATCTCTTTTTTACCTCTCTCTCCTTTTCTTTCCGTTTCCTTGTGAAATGCATTTTTGTAAGCAAGTGGTATATATTTATATTCTTTCTCTTCTTTATTCAACTGAGATGAAAGTGAGATTCAAGTATTTTATATTCTCTCTATCTCTTGCTCCTCTTTATTTCATACTTCTACTTGTTTACTTTAATGATGTTATATCATTTTCCACATCATTTTTCTCCCCCTTTCCCTCCTGGTGTATTCCTCTTCCCTTTCCTTTACAATATTCTTTTAAAGTGATCAAAACATAATAGCACTACTCCCATGCCCTTTGATTCTATTTCCTCTATGTCCCCTTATAATTCAGAAATCTAAGGGGATATACGCATCATTTCCTTACAATAAAATGTAAACAATTTAACTTTTTTTAGGGCTTTATGGTTGATCACAAATGTTTACCCTTTCTGTGTTGCTCTTTGGTGTTTGGTTTGCAAATTTCTATTCTGCTGTGATAGTTTCATTAGGATGAAAAGTCACTCCTTCCCCACTCCAATTCCAGCATTATAAATTTTGCCTGGTGACACCTTCTTTGCTGTAAGCCTATACATTTTATGTTCTGTAACATAGTATTCTGAGGTCTCAATGTCTTTCCACTGGTGGCTGTGAAATCATGTGTGATCCTGACTGTGAGTTTTCAAGACTTGAATTCTTTCTTCCTGACTATTTGCAGCAATTTTCCTCTTATTGTTTCAAGTTTTAGACTTTTTAAACATCTATTATGGTTCCTACAGTCATTGATTACTCTGTGGTCCATTTTATTTTTTTAAGAGTTTGTGGCTTTGGTAAGGAAGCATTTGTAGCTCTTCTCTTCCCAGTTCTTTCTCCTATATATTTCATTTATTTTCTAACATTTTGTTCCAGCAGTCTCATTTCATTGAGAAAGAAATTAAGATCTTATACCAACTCCTTTGGAAATATTGATTAAACTTGTACTCAATTTCCTTTTCTTTGAGGCTTTACTTTCATATATTTGGGAGTCAATCTCTCCTTGGTTTGTATTTTTCAGTGTCCCCATGAAAACAATAACTGCTTTTAGTGGGGTTTCTTTCTTTATTCTTCCAGCCTATTTTCTGACTTCATATCTTGAGGTTCTATACACTTCTCAAGAAAAAGTCTGAGCTCCTCTGCTGTTGTATTTTTAAAATATTGAGTATTGTCCTATTCTTAGACCACAGGCTGGGGAACTAGAGGGTGATAGTACCCGCAAAATGGTATCATCCCAGGCAAAGTTTAAAACTGCTCAATCATTGCCCATTGTTTGACTTCTGAAAGTTCTCAACCTGACTTGAGTCTGAGCAATACACCTGGGGGCACAACCTTTGAAACCACCAAACTTAAGTGCCAACTAGACAACTACTAAACACTACTTCTCACTGAAGTTTGGAATTTTCAATGGTTGGATCTACATGGGCAGAATGTCTTGAATGAGTGCTTCACAATGCCTGACTAGTCATTTATGTTAAACTCTCCTCCAATATATGCATCAAGATTACCCCTATGTATACCATCCATGCAAGCAAGGCACAGTATAATACCAATTTGCCAAAGATTTGCTGTTCAAAACCTTCCCTTTTTCAGGTATTGGGGCCTGGGCAGAAAAAAAAAATTAATGGAGAGGTAGAGTTAAATGGTTGAGTGAGAACCAGAAGTTTTGTCTTAACTCCTTCACATCCTCCCCTATGATCAATATAATGATTGGGAAAGACAAGAAAAAGTTACATTGGGTCATTTTTACAGCCCAGGCCAGGAAGAAAAATGGAAAGGTCTCTAGACAATGGGTTTGCAGGCTGGTCAGGAATGCAATGTAGTAGCAGCAGCATTTACAGAACAGTTAGAAACAATGATGGGTTACGGTGTCCAAAACAGCATTAGCTAGCAGTCCAGAATCCAAGGACAATAATGGCACTGAATCTCTGAGGAGAAAGAAATAATAGAGGAAACCTGCACTAGGATTAGGAGCAGGAACAGGTGTCATCTGTTAGCTTTGTTGCCCTTAATCCAGTTATGAGTCACAGTTCCAGGGTGGGAAATAGTAATAAAAGTCCTGAAAGAGCAAGGGATCTTAACATGTGCGCACAACCCTTGGAAACCCCAAAACTGAGGAACAATGAACATTTGTAATGATTGCTGTGTGGGTCTGAGTATAAGAACAAAGCCAGGACTCAGTTCAAAGCTTTGGCCATATATGTAAGTCCACAGAAGAATCAAGAAGATCTGGTGACAAGAGACCCAAAAAAAAGGGGAGCCAACATTTCAGTCACTCCGAATTTGTGGTAAATCATAATGAGTTAACTATGACTGACTCCAGCAGCAGTCTGTAGAAACCCAACCACACACAAGGTAGCAAACCCAAAGTGGGTGAGGAATTTACAGACTAGAGGATAGTAAACAGAACTCTTCCCAAATCATCCAACTTTGGAAGCATCAAAAACTTATTGATCTGTGAAAGCAGCAGAGATGACATAAAAGACAAAGTCTCAGGATAGATTTTCTTTTCTACCCACATCAGAGGTGACCTGGAACCAGCACTAATATAAATTCCAGAGTCAAGAAGTAAACTGCAAACATGAACAAGCATGAAAAAAAAAGATACACCTATATTACATCTCTCTCTCTCTCTCTCTCTCTCTCTCTCTCTCTCTCTCTCTCTCTCTCTCTCTCTCTCTCTCTCTCTCTCTCTCTGTCTCGTATGTGGATTGTTTCAGACATATAGGTGACTGATATAATCCCCTAGTATCTTGGTAACAAGAGGCCCATTTACTCATATGAGCCCACACATCTATACAAACATATTAAATTTATGCAAATATTTACAAATATACATATTTGTAGAATTGGCCATCAGTTATTTAAAAGCAAGAATACCCATTACAAAACCTACGTTTGGTATAATGTTGTGTTAAAGTAATAAGAAAAACAAATTGGAAGACAAGATATATAAAAAGAAGAAACAAAATGATCACCATGTGCACATGTTATGAAAGTCTATTTAGGGAACTCCAGATAGTAAAACAAAAATTAACTATTATATGAATAAATTCAGCAAAATTGTAGGATATGAAATAAATCCTCATACATCCTCAGCATTTCCAACAAAACACAAAAGAAACAGATAGAAAGATAAATTTCTTTTAAAAATTTTTTAGATAGACTATATAAAATTCATAGCAGTCTACCTGCTAAGACACACAGAAATTACATTAATATATCTATCACATAAAAAGACCAAGATACTGGGAGAAATATTAATTGTTCATAGATTAGTTGACCCAACATAATTAAAATGCCAGTACAATTTAAATGAATTTACTTATTTCTTCTTATAGTAACAAAAGTATTTAAGGATCACTTTTTAGAACTAAAAATATTATTTTTTAAAAATTCCTCTGGAAGAATAATAGGTCAGTGATCTCAAAGAAAATGTTTAAGAAAAGGTCTTAGCAGGACCCGATCCAAAACTGTACTACAAAGCAGTGATCATGTAAATGATTTGGCCATGAACAGAACCAGCAGATCCAATAATAAAATAACCAAAATGCTCCAGAAAAGTAGAGAGTACAATAAGTGTAACAAATTATATATACAACATATAACAGAAAGTGAATTCAATAGATTATTTTTGGATAAACCCAAAGACCACAGTTACTAGTGAAATAACCCACTATTTTACAAAAACTCCTAGAAAAAATAAAAAGCCATTTGTCACCCACTAGGTGTAGAATGAAACCTTATATAGAAATACCAACATAACACCCAAAAGAGCAAAATACTCAGAAATAAAGGGTAATAGCATAAACAAAATAGAAAAACAAGCTGAAAGTTACTTTTCAGATGTTTGTATATGGGAACTGTTCAAGATGAATAAAGGAATAAGAGCAGTTACAGAAGATTAATTGAACAATTATATTGGATGCACATATGTGTATATATATGTGTGTGTACATGTATGTATATGCACATATATTGTTTGAAAAATTAATATAAAATTAGAAGGCAAATAAGTAACTTGGAAACATTTGCACCACATTTCTCTGATAAAGATTTCACTTTCAAAATATATAAGTAATAAATTTATATTTATTAGCAAAGGCTCATTCCCTAATTTATTTATGATCAAAGGACATTTCTAAGGGGAAAAAAATGAACTGATACTAATCACATTTAAAAAAAATGGTCCAAATCAGTAATTTGGTCCAAATCAGTAATAGATGTTCAAATGAAACTTTAAGATTCCACTTCATATACATCAGATTATTAAACTGATTTAAAATTTAAAAAAAGTAGATACCAAGTTTTAAAGGGGAATAGGCAAATTATTTCACTATTAGTGGAACTATGAATTGGTCCAACCATTCTGGAAAGCATTCTAGAATTCTGGCCAAGGACGTTACTAAACTGTGAATAGCACTTTACACAGTGATACCATTACTATACATCTATCATGAAAGATATGGAAGAAAAAGAAAATGACCCATAGTTACGAATTCATAGCATTTTCTTTTATGATGACAAAAACGGAAACTAAGAAGACGTCTATTAATTTGCATCCTGCTGAGCAAATTCTGATATATATATGTAACAGATTTCTATTGCCAAAGATTTAAGGGATGGCTTCAGAGAAACCTGCTCCACTCTGAACGCAATGATGCAGAAGAAAATTAATAGAACCAGCAGATCAACTAGTATATTAAACAAAAACTACAAAGGTAAGAATTGTTGAAAATTTTAGAAATGGTGGTAACACTATGACTAACCATTATTCCAAAAGCCCAGTTATGAGGTTTTTTGTACCCACTTTCTCATGAAGAGGTAAGATTGACTCAAGTTTAACATGTGATATATCATGTTGGACATATCTGATACTTGATATATATTTATTTTTTCTTGATTCTGATTATCAATTTTATGTGGTTTGTTTTGTTTGAGTTTTTTTTAATGATGGCAGGTATTGAGAGAGGAGAAAATAAGTTTCTATTAATATAAATTACATAAAAATGCATAAAGTTTGGAAAAATTGAAAAGTTTCTTCTTACTCTTTAGCAGTCTATCACATTTAGGAAAAATCATCCCTTTGAAAAAATATAATGATTTCATGTAAAATATGTTAGAAATTCTAAGCAGTTGAGTTGAAACAGAAATATCTTTTTCCTCATTTGGTTATTCAGAATTGAGACCATTTTTTTAATCTAAAAGTTTAAAGTTTCTCACTATAATTGAGGCTCAAAGCCAGAACATCGTCTTCTTGCAGATATTATTAATTTTCGTTCCTCTAAACAATAGAAGCCATAATGTCCTTCCTTTATTTAAAACCTTTCAAAGGTGTCTCACAGCTTGTCAAATACAGAGCTAATTCCTCAAACTGTTAGAACTTTATCATTCTCCTAGTTTTCTAGGCTCACAGCTTTACAATCCTTCTCTGCTCTTTATTATTCTTTAGCCACCCCCTTCATACCCATATTGCCAAATCTTATTTATTCAGTCTTCACAAGATCTTTCATATTTCTCCCCTTTTATTTTTTCCCATTGTCAGCACTCTTGTTCATAATCTCCCACCTGGACTATTGCAAAAGCATCCTAATTGTTCTCTCCGCTCCAAGTCTCTCCTCAGTTCAATAAATTCTCAGAATAATCCAAAAACACCACTCTGAACAAAGCACCCTCCTATTTGCCAACCATCACTCAAAAACTACAGTGGCATTGCTATTGTAGTATAAAAGATACACTCCTCTATTGGGCATTTGAGTATATTCACAATCTGATTTCTGTTTATCTTTCCAAGCTTTTTATAGCAAATTTCCCTTTACATCATCTACATTTAGTCAAATTGGCCTGTTCACTTTTTTTTTGTCCAGAGCATTCCTGTTCCTGTCTGTGTGCCTTTAACAAGTTGTCTCTCATGCCAGCATTTACTCCCCTTTACCATCTGTGACTTAGAATCCCTAGCTTCCATCAAAACTGAAGTTAAGTAGCCCTTCTACATGAATCCCTTTTCTTGATCTCCTAACCTCTTAAGTGTAGTTTATCTTCCAAAATATTTTGCAATTATTTGTAAATATTTTCTCTACATGAATATGATTACATATTGTTTCCCAGTTCTTGAACGTAGAGACTGTAATTTTTATCATTGTAAAGTCAGTATTTAAGACAGCCCCTGCAATGTAGTCATAGATTAAGAAATTATTATCTAATTTTTTTAAAAGTTCTCTAAAACTTATCTCCTGAGCTTTATTGTATGATATTTTCCACATTCCATATGAGAGAATTAATGTTCTATTTTCCTGTTATAGCCTATCCTTCAGACCTTGACTTGTCCTTTTTGTATTAATTATGCTATGGAGAAAATCAAAATATGTGAAGTCCTTGAACCATTCATACTCCATAGTTCTGAGCTTCTGAAGTTTGAGGAGCTCCTTCCTTCTTCATGGAATGGCCTTCTCATTTTTGTCAGTGGTAAAGTTCATCTTTGAATGTTCACATCAAGCAGCCCTTCATCATTTTGTCCTTGTTTGCTCCTCTCACTCAATAAATAGATGCAATTTTCGTTCCTCTAAACCATTTACAGTATTATAATCCATACTACTTTATCATCATCATCTCCATCAACCTCAATAGCAAGCATGTGTTAAGTATCTATTAAGTTTTAGGAGCTTTGCTAAGTACAAGAATAAAAAAATAAAAGACTAATAAAAATTGAACTCAGTAAACTGAAATTTTAATGGGTATGAAGGCAATGTGTACTTATTAAGCATATGGTATGGGCTATACACTTTGCCAAGCACTTTACAAATATCTCCATTCAGAAATTACATGGCTTGCCTAGAATCACACAGTTAGCAAGTTTCTTAAGGTGGATTCGAATTCAGGTCTTCTTGACTCCACGACCAGTGCAATAATCATTGTATTACCTAGGTAACTGCAATGACAGGGGCATAATGAAAATAAATATGTACATACAATATATATGCAGGGAGAATAAAAAGGCAATCTTAGAAGGAAGGCAATAATAGTGAGAAGGATTGAAAAAGCTTCTTGTGCAAAAAAAATTTGTTGATTTTAGCTGAATTTGAATGAAGTCAGAGGAATCAGGAAGTTTCAAGTATCTTGCCTTAAAAAGTGGGAGAAAATACATACAGTGAAGTGATAGATAGTGAAAGATATTTTTGAGTGAGTACTCAAAGGAATTGTTAGTAGGACCATTGGATTTGCAAGTTGATTTGCAAGCCCTTTACAAAAGTTCTGATGATGTTCATTTGATGATTATCCCTAAAGCAAGAGAAAGGAAATAAGAATGTTGACAAGGAGGAAGGCAAGAAATCCCAGTATACAATGTGTATAAGGATGTGGAACGTAGTCTATGGCTAGCTACATACACTCATTTATGCGAGTTTGACTTTTATACCAGTACAACTCAGCTCCAGTAAGGGTGCAACATTTATGTGTATATGTGTATCTATATGTGTTCTATAAATATAATAGGTGATATAATTGTGGGTCATAAAGTCTTAGATAATAGAGCTAGGAAGGACCTTAGAAACCCTTGAGTTTAACTTTCTCAGCATATAGATGAAGAGACTGAGAGAGAAGTTGCTATTTGCCCAGAATCACTCACTCGTAAAGATAGATGAAATTTGAGCCCAAGGTTTACTGACTCCAAGTCTAATGTTTTCTCTACTCTATCAGAGTGCCTCAATAATATATTTTTTACTGGCGATTTTTTAAAATGCTCTTTTAGTAAGAAGGTAGATGATTCTCCTTCAATGGAGTTAATGTATCTAAAGAATTCAGCTGCATGCACTAGTTTAGGATACACTCCTAATGATCTGATGAGACAAGTAAAGTGAGAATTTTTAACTTCATTTTGCTGGTGTACATTCTTTTTCTCTGATAACTTATGGGTCTTGCTTGAGGTCACATAGGTAGTAAACAACAAGAGCAGAACTCAAATCTACATCCTTGAACCACAAATTCATTAGAAATTCCAAAATAGCTCCACTGATTGCAAGTGATGAAATCATGAAACATGGCAGCAATATAATGATATTGATCTTACCAAACTAAGATCACATGATTTCAGGTATGGTTTGTCTATTGTGATCCAAAAATATTCAGAGATTTAATTTTCTTTCTGCTATGCAAAGAAACAACCACCAAAGAAGAAGGCAAATGAAGTGATAATATTCGGAGATCTGAACACATATACAATATTTATATCCTGACAATTCCAGACCCACTTAAACAAAAAATCAGCATTTTTCAGGGGTATAATTGCCATACAGGCCTTTAAAATTCTTTTGGTCCTCTTTTGGGACTAAGTGGCTATCTGATGTTGTTGGGATACTGTGATTGATTGAACGTAAGAGGAAGAATACAAGAATACATTAAACCTTGGAAAAAGGAGATAATTAAATGAGAAAAATAGGTAGAGAATTTTGTGCTCATTGTATTTATTAACTTTAAGGTTGCAAAAGAAAACATTCTTATTATCAAGTGGGAAATGAGAAATACAGTTCTAGAAATGGATAGAAATATAGCACGTGAAAATAACTTGGTATATTTGTGTTTTATATGAAAAATGCATCTCTTCAATTGCAAGTTGGAAAAGCATGTAATAAGAAAAATAAAAACTACTGGCAGAACTTTATGGGAAAAGGAGAATCATAACCTGAACAAATGATGGGAAGATGGGGACACTGATTTTAAAACCAGGGCTTTTTTGTAGTGGTGGGAGTAAGGGTACTTTACAGAATACCTCTTGGATAGGAAAGTTGAACTTCAGTAAATTTCAACAATCAATGGAAATGTTGTCTTGACTCACACCGTGAGATCTGTATAATTTCTGAGAACTGTTGATTGGCTTCAGTATAGAAAAAAGAGTGAAAGAATATTTAATTTACCCAGTTGATAAATGGTCAAAGGATGCAAACAGACAGTTTTCAGACAAATTTAAGACATCAATAATCATTAAAAATGCTCTAAATCATTACTGATTAGAGAAATGCAAATTAAAACAACTCTGAGGTAGCACCTCATACCTGTCAGAACAGCTGATATAACAGAAAAAGAAGATAAGTGTTGGAGAAGATGTGGGAAAAGTGGAACACTAATGCATTGTTGTTGAAGTTGTAAACTGATCCACCCATTCTGGAAAGCAATTTGGAACTATGCCCAAAGGACTCTGTGAATTCTTTGATCCATCAATGCCACTACTAGGTCTATATTCCCAAAAGATCATAAATAAGAGGACAGGAGCAACATGTAAAATCTCACTGTGTCTCTCTGTTTCTCTCTGTCTGTCTCTCTCTCTCTGTACGTATATATGTACATAAACAGACACACAAACACACACACACACACGTAAAAACTCTTTTTGTATTAGTAAGGAATTGTAAATTGAAGTAATGTCCATCAATTCTGGGATGGCTGAACAATCTGTGGCATATTAATATAATGGAATACTATTTCTCTATAAGAAATGATGAGCGAGTGGATTCCAGAAAAACCTTGAAAAAACTGCATACTGATTCTGATGCTAAGTGAGCTTAGCTGATGCTGAGTGAAGTGAGCAAAACCAGGAGAACATTATACACAGCAACAGCAATATTTTTTGATGATTAACTATGACAGATTTAGCTCTTCTCAGCAATACAAAGCTCCAAGACAATTCCAAAAGATTAATGATGGAAAATATTAACTAAAACTCCAAGAAAAAACTATGGAGTCCACTTTCATGTTGAAGTATACTATTGTCTAATTTGTTTTTTTTTTTCCTTTCTTGAGGCTTTTCCTTTTGCTGTGATTTTTCTTTCAAAAAATGACTAATGTGGAAATACGTTTAATATGATTGCAAATGTATAACCTATATCAGATTGCTTGATCTCTTTAGGATAGGGAGAGGAGGAAAAGAGACAAAACTTTGGATCTTAGAATTTTACAAAAAGAAATGTTGAAAAGCATATTCACATACACTTAGGGAAAATACTATCAAGGGAAAAAAAGAATATGAAACAATTCTCTACATGGTTATCTTTATGCCCTTCTAAATTACTCTTGCTGAGCTTTGTGCTTTAATCCTTGCTAAATGAAAATCTCCCACAGAAACATGCAAGGGGAGGTGGCGGGGTTTAGTACTTAGGACTGAATAAATTAAGATGCAGATACCAATTAAATGTTCCGTCAGGAACCTGATGAAGCATACCTATTATGTCTAAGCATTTTGTCAGATGTTATTGGGAAGAGCAGAAAACTCAAGAAGAATAAATAAATGTTTTTACCAAGAAGCATAAGATCTACTGATCTCATTGGGTGTTGTATAAAAAGAAGCAAGCATGGTACTATAAACAAGGAGAAAAGGTATAATTAAATACATGATGGCTAGGAAGAAACTAGGACAGAAGCAGGTTTCTTAAAGAAAGTAGCTAATACTACCATCCTGAATTAAGGAAAAACTCATTGCAGAAAAACTGATCTTTGAGTTACATTTTAGAGGAAGGGAAGAAGAGTAAACTAGGAAATAAGAAGAAAATATAGGGCATTTTAGACACAAATTGGCAGAGGGAACGATTTGGAAGTGACCCAGAGATAGCAATAATAATCATCATTTGATTAAAAATTATTAAGTTCCTCTTTAAATCAAAATGCTATAGATACTGGAGAGAAAGAAAGAGAGAAAGAAAAGAAGAAAGAAAGAAAGAAGGAAGAAAGGAATGAGGGAGAGAAGGAGGGAGGAAAGGAAGGAAGGGAGGGAAGGAAAGAAGATAAGAGGGAGGGAGAGAGGAAAGGGAGGAAGAAAGAAAGAAAGTAAAAGAAAGGAAGAAAGGAAGGAAGAGGAAGAAATGGAAAGAAAAAATGGAGGAAAAGGAAGGAGGAGTGAAAAGAGAAAAGAAAAACAGAAGTAAAGAAAGAATAAAGGAAAAAGGAAAATAAAATACAATCATTAGGACTCTGCATTTTACTATAGGAAATAACAATTCAACATAAAAATAATTTCTGAAAAGGTTGAAAAAGTTGACATATAGAAGGCCATGACTGAACTGAACATTGGAGGAAAGTAGAGAGTCTAACAGGCAGAAGTGAGTAGGAAGTTTTTCAGGTATAAAGGAAAATTCGAGTAACAAGGTAAAGAAATGAGAAAAAGAAATGAAAGATGAAATGTAACTTAAATATAAGAAAAATTTGAACGCATTTATAGGAGTGCAAAAATTTTCTTCTAACGAGATAATGTTCAAATGACCAATTCCAAGTTTGTTTAACTAATTACAAGAGTTGATTATCACAAATCTAATCAAAGAGAGTTTAATTATGCTGCCCATCATATTAATATAAATATATCCTTTAACATTAACTCAGTGGTATTTGTTGCTCAGCCATCCAGAGACTGTGAAGGTCCTGATTCCTTTTCATAAGTTGTCCATCTATTATGGCAGATAAATATTCACTGTCTCATGCTGAGCTCCTAGGGGCTGGGTGGGGTTGTATAATTGCCAAGTATTATGAGCTAGACATAGACAAATAGTATGTTATGGATGACTGATGATCCTGAAACACAGCAGGCAAAGGAAAGAATAATGAATCATGTCTATCAGAATCTGCCTCTATGCACTAAAACCAATGAAGGGTGAAATTTGTTTCTTTAGCTATTTTTCGGTGATTTGATCAGCATCATCAACTTAATCTTCATGATTCTGACTTTTACTTCCTACTGTCATCTGTGGTTAGTTTCCATTGGCACTATTCTTTATGGCAATGTTCTCAGTAATATAATATTCTGTCTCAGAGGTCATTGGACAAAGGAAGCGAAATTTTGAGCATCTCAAAGTGATACTAAGGTGAAAAGACTAGCCATTCCATGACGGAAATAAATCTATGTAAATTATTTTTCATATTGAAGATGAAAATAATATGGTTTACCCTATGTGATTAAACATGAGGGAAAAAGGAAACTTTGAGACATTTATTTGGGTGCTTTCCATTCTCTAAGGAGGAATTCTCATATATTAAAACACACTTTTGTGAGAATAGAATTTATTTGAGCATTTTGAACTTTCAAAGAGGCTTATTTCTGAAAGTATGATTCTTAATGCACTAAGGAAATGTTCTCCAAAGGAATTACATAACCAGAAATACAGAAAGGAAACATTTAAATGAGCAAGGTTTTTAATAATTTATTCGAGAAACTTGGGAGAAAAAGAAAGCAAAAATCGAAACAAGAAAGAGTATGTTTTAAAAAAATCACATAGAATTCTTGGGAATCAGTACTTTTTACATGTTTGTTGATTTAATCAAAATTCTTTATCAAAAACCTATATAAAAGCCAGGAGAATTAAAATAATTAATAATGTATCACTATATGTATCTATATATATAGAGAGAGAGACAGATAGATAAAGAGGTCGATAGATAAATACATAGATAGATACAGAGCTACACATAAATCCACCATATATATGCATATCCATATATGTATACATATATATGGATATACATCTATGTATCCATCTGTCTATCTATCTATCTATCTATCTATCTATCTATCTATCTATCTATCTATCTATCTATCTAATTTTATGCAAGAAAGAGACAAAAGTGGAGGGGCAGAGCCAAGATGGAAGAGTGAGAGCAACCACTCACTAAAGCTCTGAGACAACTTCTTCAGATACCTCTAAAAAGAGAATTTGAACAAATTTTAGATTGTCAGAATCCAATAGGAGACAGAGTGTGGCAGATTTCCAACCCAGGACAGATCCGAAGTTTGATGGGAAAAATCTGCTGTGGGGGGCTGGAGGAGCCCACAGCACACAGCACACGGGCTACCAGTGCAGATCCTGTCATAGCAAAGGTGAGCAGGAAGCAACGGGCTATCTGAAGCAGCAGTAGCAGCCCTGCAGAATCTCAAACATATCATCTCAGGACCGGAGTCCCGGGGAACTGAGCAAGCGAGAAATGCAGAATCCCAAGTAACTGTAGCAGCCGCTCCTGCGACTATCAGCCCACAGATTAAATGTCTATAAATCTACTTGAACTTCCGTAAGCCAAGATGGCAGAGTGATAGGTAAATGCTCTATCCCTCTCCTTGCTGACCTTGAAAAACTCTGAGAATATTTAGTCAGGAAAAATCCAAGAAGAGTGGGGTGAGCAAAAGGGGTAAACATTCTCTTACCTGTGAGGCTAGGAAAATCACAAAGGGTCTTCACTCTTGCTGTGGCTGAAAGGGACCAGTGCAGGACCAGAAATGTCCCTGACAGCCCCACCTCAGCAGACAGGGAGGCGATGTTGAGCCGTAGGGAGTTGGAACCCATAATCATCAACAGCAGGACCCCAGGTTTGCTTCAGCACAGCTAGGGGAATGGGGAAGACGCTAGTGCAACCACGAGTTCACCAATCACTAAGTCTTCCTGTGCTTAGGAGAGGAGACCTCTTGAGATCAAACCGCAGCAAGCCCACATTTAATGCAGCCATTTTGTGTGAGGAATTTTTCTGGTAGACTTAGTCCTTTACAGCAATGCAGGGATCTACAAAATTCCCACTGGACTGTTGAGGCAAAACGCTTTCCACACCCAGAAAATTTCAAATTTCTTCATTTGCAGTTCTATGTATGCATGGTGTGGTACTAGTTGGTGGCGAACCTGTGTTTTCTTGATGTTTATTGTTCAGCCCAAAATAGCAAAAGCAACAGAGAACTTATCCATAATTTGTTGTATCTCAGCCTCAAAGTCTACATTGAGTGCGCAAACAAAGTCTCTCACCAACTCTCTCTACTTTATTCTTTGTAGCCATTTCAAGTTCAATAATTTACCACTATGTCACGGCAGAACTTGATACTGTTTTTGTCCTTAATGAAGATGTCCCACAACATAGCTGAAAACATCATGATTAAAAAGAAAATTAGAAACCACATGGCCCTAATTCACTCCATTGGTGACTGGGAAAGCAGGAGAGCACCATGCTTTATCCAGAACCCATGCAAGCATGGAATTCTGAAAGTAGCCTGCAATACTGACGAATTTCTCTGGGCAATCAAATGTTACCATGACCTTCACAAGACCTCAAAAATAGCAATATTAAAGGCTTTATACATATCAGTGAGCACTGTGTACAGACCTCTGCTTTGCTCCTGGTTTTTCTTCCAAAATTGTTGGGCAGCAAACTCCATACTGACATTTCAATGGCCCCTTTTGAAACTTCATTAACTCTTAGGTAGATGACAATCTTTTGAGTGAATGATCAACCTATTAAGGAGAGCTCTGGCTAGAATCTTGTCAGCAGTGTCTATGAAAGAGATGTTTCCTCCTTTACATTTATTTCAGGATAAGCTATTTCCCTTAAAAAACGGGTAATAGAGACATCCAAAAACTCCTCGCGAATAACCTCTTACTGGGAACACATCAGTTAGCTTTCATATGAGCAGTGGACCCTCTCCCTTGTAAATCTCAGCTTGAGTAGAATCAACACCAGGCCGTTTTGCCATACTAGAGGAACCTAATGGAATTCAAAACCCGTTTCTCAGTTGGTAATCTGGCTAGAAAGAGATTGACTTGAACTCGAGGTGCATGGTTAATGGTTTCAGCAATGTTTGATGATGTTCTGTCGACAGCACTGTTAAGAAAATTATAGATCAGTTTAATTAGTTAATTTGGATGCAAAAATCCTAATTAAAATAGTAGCTAAAACATTAAAAGAATGAATTACCTTACACAATATGACTAAGTGGGATTCATACCAGGAATGCAGGATTGGAATAACATACAAAACAATTTCACATACTTGTTTATATCAAAAATAAAGCTTTAGAAATAAAATTGTAACAACAGATGGTGAAAAAATATTTTGATAAATTAAAACACTAATCTTTATTAATAAAAAAATAAAACGCTTGCATTGGTGAAGGCAAGAAGGTAGAAAAAAAAAACACAAAGTTGCCTGACCTCTTCCAGTTTCCCTCAGAAACAATATTTAATCAAGATTGCAAATGCATTCTGGGGTGACAGAAATCACAAAAAGATGTAGTGAAAAAAGTTTTTTTTTTTTTTTTTTTTTTACCAGCTCAAGTTAACTTACAGTGTATTCATAAAAGTTCTATTTCAATTGGGAAAAGGGGAGAGCAGCCCAGAAGTTTCTGCTCAAGTCATCTGGAGGCTCTTAGCCACAGCCCAGATCAGCAAACAAGGTTCCTTAATCATGGATAAGCAGGTTAGTGGCACAGAAGTGCAGCTGTGAGAATTTCAGCTCCAGCAGAGAAGGCAAATTGCCAGTCACTAAATCCCAGCACAACAGGATAGACTAGGAGAGGCTGACCCAGCACACATCACCTATGTACCCAGGGTAGAACGTCAGTGATGAGACTTCTAGCACCCAGCAAAAGAAATATGGGAGCAGAGTTCAAATTTAAAAAATCAGCAAAAATTTAAAAAGTATCCTGACCATAAAAAACCTACTGTGGTAATAGGGGAAATCAAAATATGAACTCAGGAGACAACAATGTCAAAATACCTGCATGTGAAGCATGAAAGGGGAATGTGAATTAGAAGAGTTCATAAAGGATTTGAAATCAATTTAGAGAAGTAGAAGAAAAAAAGGAAAAGAAAAGAGATTTATGCAAAAGTATGGAAAAAGAGACAGCAGATTGATAAAGAAAGCAAAATTAATTGAAAAAAAACCCTTTTAAAAAAAAAATGAATTGGACAAATGGAGGAGACAATCCCCTGAAGAAAACCACTCTATTAAAAGGAGAATTGGACAAATGGAAAAGGAGTTACAAAAGATAACTGAAGTGAATTCCTCAAAAATTACAATTGGGCGGGGGAGTGGAGTCAAGATGGCAAAATGAGAGCAACTACTCAACTAAGCTCTTAGATAAACTCCTTCAGATGCCTCTAAAAAGAGAATCTGACTGAATTTTGGAGGGGCAGAATCCTACAAGAGACAGACTGTGGCAACCCAGGACAGACTGAAAGGTCGATGGGGAAGATCCATTGCATGGGACTGGAAGAACACACAGCACAAAATGCACGAGCTGTATCAGTGGGTCCTCATCATGGCAAGGCAGAGAAGGAAGCCCCAGATGCTCTGAGGCAGGGGCCCCCTCGGGAATATCTGGCATATCAGCCCAGGACAGGAGTCCAGCAGAACCAACCAAGTGAGAGCAGCAGAGGCTCAGGTATCTGCAACAACTTATCCTGAGATTATTAGCCCACAGTCACCTACTTGAACTTCTGGGAGCCAAGATGGTGGAGTGATCAGTAAATGTTTGCTCCCTCCCCTTGTTAACCTTGAAAGACCTGTAAAATATTTACCCAGAAAATCCACTGGATCAATGGGATCAGCTGAAGGGGTAAAGAGTCACTTAACAAGTAAGGCAGAGTTACTCTTGCTGTGGCCAATTGGGACCAGTGGAGGACCAGAGATATCCCAGACTACCCCACCTCAGCAAACGAGAATATCATGAGCTCCAGGGGAGTAGAGACCACAACTGCCAACACCAGCACCCCAGGAATGCTTCAGCACCCCAGGGGAATTGGGAAGACACTATAGCAGCCAGGCCCACCAACCACTGAGATTGGTTATGCTCTAGCTCAACAGAGGAGGCCTGCAGTAGCCAAAATACCCTTCCCACACACTTAACAGGACTAGATCCTGGGTAACTCCAAGAAAACCCAGAAAGAATTCACCTGGCTGCTGTTTTCTCACACCAGCCAACTCAGCACCACATAAGCAGCAGCATTTTAGCTTCCATCTGAAAGAACAAGAGGCTACAACACACAAAAGCTCAAATTCAAGGCACAAGAACTGTGGGACACAGACCCTTGTGCCCCAGAAGCAGAGATCCACTTTAAAAGCCAGGAAAATGGTGATCATCATCATCATGAGCAAGCAGCAAACAAGAAAATATAAGACCCAAGATACATTTCATGAGGGAAAAGGATCAAAAAACGAATACCACAGAGGTCAACATTGAGACTGGACTCCCATCTGAAACTTCAGAAGGGAATATGAAGTGGTCTGAAGCACAAAGAGCATTCTTTGAAGAACTGAAGAAGGATCTTAAAAGCCAAATTAGAGAAATAGAAGAAAAACTGGCTAATGATTTTAAAAATATGAAAAAAGAATTCACAGAAGAATTTAAAAAGAACATTGGACAAATGGAATAGGAAGTACAAAACCTAATTGGAAAAATTCGACAAATGGAAAATGGAGCACAAACATTAAATGGAGAAATTAACTCCTTGAAAGAAACAATTAAACAGATAGAAAAGGAGATGCAAAAGTTCACTGAAGAAAACAATTTGATAAAAATTAAAATTGACCAAGTAGAAGCTAATGACACTAAGAGACATCAAGAATCAATCAAACAGAATCCAAAGAATGAAAAAGTAGAAGAAAACATAAAATGCGTGTACAGTTTACATCCAGATCTGGATAGATGAAACTTGTTAACCTTAAGAATTGTATATTTATCATCACATATAAAAAGGATACACATAGACAGAGGGAGCAGGTATAAAGTAAAGAATGTTCTGATAAATGTGATTTTCAGGTGCAAAGGGATGGTAACAGGACATTTGAAAAGGAGGAGGTAGAAAATGGTAAATTAAATCACAGGAAGAGGAACAGAATTATATTAGAGTAGAAGGAAAGAGAGGAAGGAGACAGTCATTGTTTGAGATATACTGTCATTGGATTTGGTTCAAGGAGGGAACAACATCCTCCGTTAAGTATAGAAATCTAATTAGCACTAAGTTAATACAGGCAGTAGAAGGGGAAGGGGGACAGAAGAGTGAGGAGAGGCTAACAGAGATGGAAGTAGTAAAGGTAAAAAGGAGTAAAAGGAAGGGGAGTTGAAAAAAGAAAGGGAAGACTGAGGGTGGAGGTGGTAAAAAATTAAAACTGTTGTGAAGGAGAAGGTTGAAGGGAGAACTAAAAGCACAAATGGGGGAAAAGAGGATGGAGGGAAAGACACAGACAGAAATCATAACTGTGAATGTGAATGAGATGAACTCTCAGATAAAACAGAGATAGATATTAGAATGGATTAAAAACCATCATCCACAAATATGTTGCTTACAGGAAACATATTTCAAATGGGAGATACACATAAGGTAAAGGTAACAGGTTGGAGCAGAATATATTGTGCTTCATCTGATGTAAAAAAAAGGAGGTGTAGCAAATATAATCACAGACAATGCAAAAGCAGAAAGGGATCTAATCAAAAGACATAAGGTAGGAAACTATATCCTGCTAATAGGCAATAATAGACAATGAAGCAATATCGTCACTAAACATACATGCTTCAAGTAGTATAGCATCCAGATTCTTAGAGGAGAAGTTAAGGGAGTTACAGGAAAAAATAGACAGCAAAACTATCCTAGTCAGGGACCTCAACCTTCCCCTCTCTGAAATTGATAAGTCTAACCTCAAAATAAACAAGAAATAAGTTAAGGAGTTGAATAAAACTCTGTATAGGGTAGATATGATAGATCTCTGGAGAAAAGTGAATGGGGATAAAAAGGAATATACTTTTTGTCAGCTGTACATGTCAATACAAAAAATGACCATATACTAAGACATAAAAACCTCACAATTCAGTGCAGAAAGGCAGAGATAATCAATGCATCCTTCTCATGTCATAATGCAATAAAATTATATGTAACACAAGACCACGGAAAGATAAACCAAAATTAATTGGAAAATAAATAATCTGACTCTAAAGAATGAGTGGGTTTGAACAAAAAAATATAGAAACAGTCAACAAGGTCATTCAAGAGAATGACAATAATGAGACAACCTAACAAACCTTATGGGATACTGCAAAAGCAGTTCTTAAGGGAAGGTTTGTATTTTTGAATGCCTACACGAATAAAATAGAGAAAGCAGAAATGTATGAATTGGGCATTCAGCTGGAAAGCTACAAAAACAACAGATGTAAAATCTTCAATTAAATAAAAAATTAGAAATATTGAAAATCAAAGGAGAGATGAATAAAATTGGAATTAATAAAACACTGAACTAATAAATAAAACTAAGAGTTGGTAGTATGAAAAAAGCAATAAAGATTGATAAACATTTGGTCAATTTGATTAAAAAAAGAAAGATCATAACCAAATTATAAATATCAAAATGTAAAAGTATAAACTCCCCTTCAACAAGGAGAAAAATTAAACAATAATTAGAACTTACCTTGCTTTACCATATGCCCATAAATTCTATAATCAAAATAAGATGGATGAATATTTCAAAACATCTAACTTGCCCATATTAACAGAACAGGAAGGTGAATACTTAAATAACATCATCTCAGGAAAAGAAATTGATGAAGCCATCAAAGAACTCTTTGGAAAAAAATTTCCAGGATCGGATGGACTTAAAAGTGAATTCTATCAAACTTTTAAAGAATAGTTAGTTTCAATATTATATAAACTACTGGAGGAAATAGAGGAAGGAGTTTTCTCAAATTCCTTCTATGATACCAATACGGTTCTGACACCTAATCCAGGAAGCGCCACAACAGAGTAGTAAAATCATAGAAAAATTTCTCCAATGAATATAGAGGCCAAAATTTTAATTATTTATGTATTATTTTATTTGTTTTCAGTGATCTACAATTACTTACATACAACTTAGATTTTTTCCTCTCCCACCACCTCCGTCTGCACTACTTCTCCCCTACCTCCCTGAGACGGCATACAATTTTATATAGGTGCCACTCATACATTCTTATTAAATGCATTTTCACCTCAGTCATCTTGCATAGAAGAATTAAAATAAATAGAAGAAATCATAAAACAAAACAAACCATAATACAAAAGAAAATGAGCTGCTATATTCTGCAATTGAATTCCATTGCTCTTTCTCTGGATGTTAAAGACATTTTTCCTTAAGGTACAATTGGGAATTATTTAAGTTCTTGCACTGCAATGAAGTTCTAAGTCTACCAGAAAAAGTCCACACACACTGTGGTTGTTGCAACATACAAAGTTCTCCTGGTTCTGTTCCTTTCACTCTGTTTCAGTTCATATACGTCTTTCTGGTCCTCTCTGGTCTATATGTTGATCATTTCTTACAACAAAATTGTATTCCATTACATTCATATGCAAGAAATTATTCAACCACTCCCCAAATGATGGTAATCCTTTTGACTTTCAGTTTTTGGCCACCACAATGAGTACTGCTATAAACATTTTTGCACATGTGGGACCCTTCCCCATTTTTATGATCTCTTGGGTATAGTGTAGAAGTAGTACTTTTGGGTCAAAGGGTTTGCACATTTTTGTAGCTCTTTGGGCATAGTTCCAAATTGCTCTCCAGAATGACCAGGTCACAGCTCCACCAACAATGAATTAGTGTTCCAGCGCTCCCATACCTTTTTCAACATTTATGTCAGCCAATCTGATAGATGTGATGTGGTATCTCAGAGTTGTTTTGATTTGCATCTCTCTAATCAACAGTGATTCAGAGCATTTTTTTCATATGGCTATAGATAGCTTTAATTTCTTCTCATGAAAACTGCCTATTCATATCATTTGACCATTTATCAATTGCGGAATGACTTGTACTCTTGTACATTTGCCTCAGTTCTCTATATATTTTAGAAATGAGGCCTTTAGTCACAGACACTAAGTTGTAAAAATTGTTTCCTAGTTTTCTGCTTCCCTCCTAATCTTGGTTGTATTGGGTTTGTTTGTGCAAAAACTTTTTCAGTTTAACTAAAATCATCCATTTTGCACTTCATAATGCTCTCAATCTCTTGTTAAAAATTGTTCCCTTCCCCATAAATCTGATAAAGACACTATTCCTTGCTCCACTAATTTGTTTATGGCATCAACCTTTATAACTAGATCATGTGTATAGTGTCAGACATTGATCTATGCCTAGATTCCACCACACTGTTATCCAATATTCCCAACAATTTTTGTTGAACAGTGAGTTCTTATGGCAGAAGCCGGGGTCCTTGGGTTTATCAAAAGGTAGATTGTTATATTCAGGGACTACTGTGTTATGACTACCTAAAGTATTCCACTGGTCTACCCGTCTGTTTCTTAGCCATTACTATGTGGTTTTGAGAATTGCTGCTTTATGATACAATTTGAGATCTGGTAGAGCTAGGCCAGCTTCCCCAGCAATTCTTTTCATTAGTTCACTTGATATTCTGGACCTTTTGCTTTTGCAGATGAATTTTGATATTATTTTTTTCTAGCTGTAGAAAATCATTTTCTTATAGATTGATTGGTACACACACACACACACACACATATATGTACGTATGTATGTATGTATATAATTTAAGGAGAGTTGTCATTTTTATTGTATTAGCCCTGCCTACCCATGAGCAACTGATGTTTTTCCACTTACATAAATCTGACTGTATTTGTGGGGAAAGTGTTTTGTAGTTGTATTCATATAATTTTTGGACTTGTTTTGGCAGGTAGACTCCCAAATATTTAATAGTGTCTACCCTACCTTTAAATGGGATTTCTCTATCTTTTGCTGTTGTGGTTTTTTTTTAGTTATGTATAGAAATGCAAAAGATTTGTGTGGATTTATTTTGTAACCTAAAACTTTTCCAGAGTTGTTTATTATTTCAAGTACTTTTTACTTGATTCTCTGGAATTCTCTAATTATCATCATATCATCTGCAAAGAGTGACAAGTTAGTTTCTTCTTTGCCTACTCTAATTCTTTCAATTTATTTTTATTCTCTTATTGCTACAGCTAGAATTTCTAGTAACATATTGAATAATAATAGTGGTAATAATGGACTGTTAAGTTCTCTAAGATCTCATGCCTGCATAAGATTTTTCTTCCAGGCACGAATGAATGAGGCAGGAGCAAAGATGATATGCCCTCTGTTTATTCTCAGCTAGCTCACAGTATATAAAGGCAATCTACTTCCATTCATGTAAGAAGTTTGTAATCACTGTGTGCTGAGCTTATGTGCTTGGCTGTTGTTGTTCTTGCTCAAGATAATTGTGAAGGTTGGTTATTGCATAAGGGTGGTCCATCACCTAAGTCATGCAAGGACATGCTGTCTCAAGAGATTTCTCCTGAGGGCATCACGACCCTGAAAACCCAAGAGTTCCAGACCCCTTACAATGGACATCCTTGTTTCACCCTTGATCTTATTGGGAATACGTCTAGATTATATCCTTTGCATGTAATGCTTGCTGAAGGTTTTAGGTAGATTTTGCTTATGATTTTATAAAAAGTTCCATTTATTCCTATGCTCTCCAGTGTTTTAAATAGGAATGGGTGTTGTATGTTGTCAAAAGCTTATTCAGCATCTATTGAGATTATCGTGTCATTTCTTTCAGTTTTGTTGTTAAGATGATCAATAATGCTAATAATTTTCCTAATATTTCACCAGTCCTGCATTCCTGGTACAAATCCTGTCTGATCATAATATACTATTCTTGTAATAAGTTGCTGCATTCTTTTTACTAAAATCTTATTTAAAATTTTTGAATCTATATTCATTAGAGATACTGGTCTTTAATTTTCTTTCTCTGTTTTTGACTCTTCCTGGTTTAGGTATCAAAATGATATTTGTATCATAGAAAAATTTGGGAGCACTATTTCTTCTCCAATTTTCACAAATAAAGTATACAGTATTGGAATTAACTGTCCTTTAAATGTTTGATATAATTCACTTGCAAATTCATCCAGTACTGGAGACTTTTTTTTCTAGGCAGTTCATTGATGTCTTGTTCAATTTGTTTTTCTGAGATGGGATTATTTAAGTATTCAACTTCTTCTGTAATTCTGCGCAATTTACATTTTGTAATCCATCTCATTTAGATTGTTGAATTTATGGCCATAGAGCTGGGGAAAGTAATTTCTAATTATTGTCTTAATTACCTTCTCATTGGAGCTGAGTTCACCCTTTTCATTTTTGATATTGCTGGTGTGGTTTCCCTCTTCATTTTTTAAATCAAATTTACCAGAGGTTTATCAAATTTATTGTTTTTTCATAAAACCAACTCTTGCTTTTGTTTATTAGTTCAGCAGTTTTCATAAATTCAATGTTATTAATTCCTCCTTCAGTTTTCAGTATTTCTAATTTGGTATTTACTTGAGGATTTTTAATTTTTTTTTCTTTTTCGACTGCATGCCCAATTTACTGATCTTCTCTTTCTCTGTTTTACTCATGTAGGCGTTCAAAGATGTAAAGCTTCCCCTAAGAAATGCTTTCACAGTATCCCATAGGACTTGTTAGATAGTTTCATTATTGTCATTCTCTTGAATTAAGTTACTGATTCTTTCTATATTTTGTTCTTTAACCCACTCATTCTTTAAGATTAGATTATTTAGTTTCCAATCAATTTTTGGTCTATCTTTTCATGGCCTTGTATTACATTTAATTTTTATTGTATTATGATCTGAGAATGATGCATTGATTGTCTCTGTTTTTCTGCACTGGCTTGTTAGGTTTTTATGCCCTAGTACCTCGTCAATTTTTGTATATTTGCCATGTACCGCGAGAAAAAGGAATATTTCTTTCTATCACCATTTAGTTTTCTCCAGGGATCTTCTATATCTACCTTATCCGGAGTTTTATTCACCTCCGTAACATCTTTCTTGTTTATTATGAGTTTGGAATTGTCAAGTTCAGAGAGGGAGAGTGAGGTTTCCCATTAGTATGGTTTTGCTGTGTGTTTCCTTTGGTAGCTCCCTTTACTTCTCCTCTAAGAATCTGGATGCTATACCACTTGGAGCATGTTTAGTAGTGATATTGCTTCTTTGTGTATGGTCTTTTTATAGGGATATAGTTTTTATCTCTTTTATTTAGACCAATTTCTGCTTTTGCATTGTCTGAGACTGGGATGATTACCCCTGCTTTTTTTACATCAGTTGAAGCACAGTATATTCTGCTCCAACCTTTTACCTTTACCCTGTGTTTATCCCCTCTTTTCAAATGTGTTTGTTTTAAATAACATTTTGTTGAATTATGATTTTTTATCCATTCTACTATCCATCTTGTTTGTTGGGAGAGTTCATCCCATTTACAATGACAGTTATGATTACTATCTATATCTTTCCTTCCATCCTCTTTACAACCTTTTGGTCTTTTATTTCTGTCTTCTTTCCCCTCCAGAATAGAGTTTTGATTTTTGACCATCACCTTCCTAGTTTTTCTTTTCTTCTTTAATCCCCTTTCCCTTTTACTCCCCTTTGCCATTATTTCCTCTTCCCTTCCTTTGAACCTCCTCTCCACTTTCTTTGCCTTTCCCCTCCTACTTCCTGTAGAACTAGTTAGACTGATAAACTTACTTAAGTTTCTTGTTCCCTCCTTTAAACAAATTAGGTGAGAGTAGCTCTCAAACAATGCTCCTCAACTTTTCTTCTTTCCATCTACTGTAGTATACTTTTGTGCCTCTTCCTGTGATGTAATTTTCCATTTTCTGTCTCCACCTTTTCACATCTCCTTTTACAATCCCTTCACACTCTTCAATCACATTTTTATCATCACCTCATTTACTGTAAGAAAGACACCCTTTTGTCTTTCATAACGTACAGTTCACAAGATTAACAAGTGTCATATTCCCTTATAGGTATGTAAAGAGTTTGCCCATACTGAGTCACAAGTTTTTTCCCCCTGTTTACCTTTCTATGCCTCTCTTGAGACCTGCATTTGAAGACCTAATGTTCTACTGATTTCTGACCTTTTTATCAGGAAGGTCTTGAAATCCCTTATTTCATTGAATGTCTATCTCCTTGACTGAAATATTATGCTCAACTTTGCTTGGTAATTGATACGTGTTTGTAGTCCCAGCTCCTCAGCCTTCTCGAATATCGTATTCCAGTTCCTCTGATGTTTTACAATAGAAACTGCAAGGTCTCTTGTGATCTTGACTGTAGCTCCTCAATATTTGAATGGTTTCTATCTGGCTGCCTGTAGTATTTTCACCATCATTTGATAGTTCTGGAATTTGGCAACGGTATTTCCTTGGTGCTTTTAGTTTGGGATTCTTTTTGGGAAGTGATCAGTGGATTCTTTCAATGAACATTTCACCCTCTGGCTTTAGGACTTCTGGGCAGTTTACCTTGGTGATTTCTTGGAAGATATTATCCAGGCTATTTTTTTTCTTCATGGCTTTCTGGTAAACCAATAATCCTTACATTTTGTCTCCTGGATCTGTTTTTCCAGTTAGAATTTTTACATTTTCTTCTTTCTTTTCATTTTTTAGATTTTTTTTGACTGATTCCGAATGTCTCATAGAGTCATTAGCTTCTATTTGCCCAATTCTAATTTTTATCCAATTGTTTTCTTCAGTTAACATTTAGATTTCCTTTTCCATCTGTCCAATTATTCCTTTTATGTAATTACTTTCTCCAGTTAGTTTTTGGTCTTCCTTTTCCATTTGTTCAATTTTCCCAGTTAGGTTTTGTGCTCCCTTTTCCATTTTTCCACTTTCCTTTCTAACGAGCTGTACTCTTCAGACAATTCTTTTTTCATACTTTTAAAATCATTGGCCAGCTTTTCTTCTGTTTCTTTAATTTTACTTTTTAAATCCTTCTTCTGATCTTCCAAGAATGTCTTCTTTTAATTGTGCTCGTGACCAGTTCATAGTCCCTTATGAAGTTTCAAATGGGAGTACAGTCCCAGGGTTGACCTCTGGTATTTGTATTTTGGTCCTTTTTCACATAGAAAGATTCTGTTGTCTGTTCTTTCATTCTTGGCTTTGTTCTCATGATGATGTTGTTTTGTGTGTTGCGTCATTGGCTTCTTTCAGCTGGAAGATAAAGAACCTGATGGTGAGCTGGCTGGTGTGGGAAAGCAGAGGCAAATTGAAGCCTTTTTGTGTTTCCCTGGATTTTCCTTGGAGGTAGCTTGTTTAGTGTGACAGAGGAGTGGTCTGGGCACAGGAGAGCTCTTCATCTGAACTAGAGCAGAGGCAAGCTCAGTGGCTGGTGATCTCAACTGCCCTAGTGTCTTCTTGTTTCCCTTGGGGTGCTGAAGCCAAAATGGGGTCCTGGTGCTATTGGTTGTGATGCTCCAAATACCTGTGGCTCTGGGTCTCCTCCAGGTTTTCTGAACTGAGCCCATCTGGAACAGCTCCGATCCTCTACTGGCCCCATTCCACCAGATGAATAGTGATCCTCCTTTGCAATTTTCCTAGGCTCACGTGCTAAGAGACTGCCCCTTTTGCTGATCACAATGATCAAGGATTTTTCTGAGGAAATAATTTATGGTTCTTTCAAGGTCAACAAGGGTAGGGGGAGAGAGCATTTACTGAACACTACACTATTTTGGCTCCCTAAAGTTCAAATAGGAGCATTAATCAGCTACTGCAGATACCTGGGGCTCTGTGGCTCTCACTCCCTCGGTTCCCTTAGAGGCCAGTCCTAGGCTATTTTGCCCGCGATTCCACCATATTGTCCCTGCCTCAAACTGCCCTGGGGTTTTCCTACTTGACTCTGCCACAGCAGGGATGCGCTGTGTTATGGACTGTGTGCTCCTTCACCCCTGTGGAACAGAACCCTGCTTTAGACCTTCCAGTCATTCCTGTGCAGAGAATCTGCCACAGTCTGTCTCCCATTGGATTCTACCCCTCTAAATTTGTTCAGATTCTCCTTTAAGAGGTACCTAAAGGAGTTTATCTAAGACTTTAGGTGAATAGTTGCTCTCATTCCTTCATCTTGGCTGTGCCCCTCTGATTGATGCAAAAATTTTAAATAACATTTTAGCAAAAAGTATACAGCAATTAATCAGGACAAAAATATATTTTGATCAGGTAGGATTTATCCCCGAAACACAACACTGGTTCAATATTGGGAAAACTGTTGGCATTATTGATTGTATTAAGAACAAAGCTAATAAAAAGTACGTGATTATCTCAATAGAAGCAGATAAAGCTTTTGACAAAATACAACATCCCTTCCTATTATAAACACTGGAGAACATAGGAAAAAATGGAACATTCTATAAAATAATATGCAGTATCTACCTAAAACCTTCAGTAAGCATTATATGGAAAGGGGATAAGCTACATGCATTTCCAATAAGGTCAGGGGTGAAACAAGGATGTCCACTATCACCACTATTATTCAATATGGTACTAGAAATTTTAACTGTAGCAATAAGAGAAGAAAAAGAAATAGAAGTAATTAGAATGGGCAAAGAAGAAATTGCAAAGTTATGACTCTTTGCAAAGGATATGATGATATAGTTAGAGAATCACAGAGAATCAATTAAAAAATTACTGGAAATAATAAACAACTTTGACAAAGTTTCAGGCTACAAAATAAACCCAGACAATTCACTTGCATTTCTTTTTATTACTAACAAAGCCCAGCAGCAAGAGATAGAAAGAGACAACTGATTTAATGTTACTATAGACACTGTAGTAATTGGGAGTCTACCTGCCAGAACAAACGCAGGGACTATATGACCACAATTACAAAGCCCTTTTCCCATAAATAAAGTCAAGTCTGTATAGGTTGAGAAACATCAGCCGCTCATAGATAGGCTGAGTCAATATAATAAAAATGTCAATTCTACCTAAAATAACTTACTTATTCAGTACCGTATCAAACAAACTATCAATAGTTAATTTCTGAAGCTAGAAAAAATAGTACAAAAATTTATCTGCAAGAAGAAAAGATTCAGGCGGAGCCAAGATGGCGTAGTAGAAAGACGCACATACACATAGCTCCGAACCCACAACCCATAGAACAACTACAAAGAAGTAACTCACGGCGAATTCTGCACCCAGAGGCCACAGAACATTGGAGCGGGGGAGATTTCTGTTCCGGAGAGACCTGCAAACCTCTCGTAAAAGGTCCTTCGTGCTGCGGACTGGGTGCCGGGACTGGGAGCTGAGTACAGCCGTGCCGTGGCCGCGGCACCGAGAGGAACAGATCCGAGCGGGCTTCAGGGACGGGATCTCCAGCTGCCGCACAAGTACCTCCACCCACAGGTGACGGGGGTCTGTGAGAGAGTTCCTTTGGTGGGTCGAGGGGGGAGTGGGGTGCCCCCATGGCTCGGGACCCCTCGGGAGACAGAAGCTGAGGGGCAGCGGCAGACCAGGGCTCTCCAAGCAAGCAGGAGCCTGGATCCATTGTTGAAGGTCTGTGCATAAACTCCCTGAGGGAACTGAGCCTGAGAGGCAGCCCTGCCCTCACCTGAGCATCTGAATTTAATCTCACACTGAATAGCAGCCCTGCCCCCGCCCAAAGCCCTGAGGCTGGAAGCAGCATTTGAATCTCAGACCCCAAACACTGTCTGGGAGGATCAGGAGGTGAGGTGGGTGTGAGGAAAATATTCAGAGGTCAAGTCACTGGCTGGGAAAATGCCCAGAAAAGGGAAAAGAAATAAGACTATAGAAGGTTACTTTCTTGGTGAACAGGCATTCCCTCCCTTCCTTTCTGATGAGGAAGAACAATGCTTACCATCAGGCAAAGACACAGAAATCAAGGCTTCTGTGTCCCAGCCCACTCAATGGGCACAGGCCATGGAAGAGCTCAAAAAGAATTTTGAAAATCAAGTTAGAGAGGTGGAGGAAAAGCTGGGAAGAGAAATGAGAGGCATGAAGTCAAAGCATGAACAGCAAATCAGCTCCCTGCTAAAGGAGACCCAAAAAAATGTTGAAGAAAATAACACCTTGAAAACTAGCCTAACTCAATTGGCAAAAGAGGTTCAAAAAGCCAATGAGGAGAAGAATGTTTTCAAAAGCAGAATTAGCCAAATGGAAAAGGAGATTCAAAAGCTCACTGAAGAAAATAGTTCTTTCAAAATTAGAATGGCACAGATGGAGGCTAATGACTTTATGAGAAACCAAGAAATCACAAAACAAAACCAAAAGAATGAAAAAATGGAAGATAATGTGAAATATCTCATTGGAAAAACAACTGACCTGGAAAATAGAGCCAGGAGAGACAATTTAAAAATTATGGGCCTACCCGAAAGCCATGATCAGAAAAAGAGCCTAGACATCTTCTTTCATGAAATTATCAATGAAAACTGCCCTGAGATTCTAGAACCAGAGGGCAAAATAAATATTCAAGGAATCCACAGAACACCACCTGAAAGAGATCCAAAAAGAGAAACTCCTAGGAACATTGTGGCCAAATTCCAGAACTCCCAGGTGAAAGAGAAAATATTGCAAGCAGCTAGAAAGAAACAATTCAAGTATTGTGGAAATACAATCAGGATAACACAAGATCTAGCAGCTTCTACATTAAGGGATCGAAGGGCATGGAATAGGATATTCCAGAAGTCAAAGGAACTAGGACTAAAACCAAGAATCACCTACCCAGCAAAACTGAGTATAATACTTCAGGGGAAAAATTGGTCTTTCAGTGAAATAGAGGATTTTCAAGCATTCTTGATGAAAAAACCAGAGCTGAAAAGAAAATTTGACTTCCAAACACAAGAATGAAGAGAACCATGAAAAGGTGAACAGCAAAGAGAAGTCACAAGGGACTTACTAAAGTTGAACTGTTTACATTCCTACATGGAAAGACAATATTTGTAACTCCTGAAACATTTCAGTATCTGGGTACTGGGTGGGATTACACACACACACATGCACACACGCACACACACATAGAGACAGAGTGCACAGAGTGAATTGAAGAAGATGGGATCATATCTTAAAAAAAAAAATGAAATCAAGCAGTGAGAGAGAAAGATATTGGGAGGAGAAGGGGAGAATTGAATGGGGCAAATTATCTCTCATAAAAGAGGCAAACAAAAGACTCATTAGTGGAGGGATAAAGAGGGGAGGTGAGAGAAAAACATGTAGTCTACTCTCATCACATTCCACTAAAGGAAAGAATAAAATGCCTGCTCATTTTGGTATGAAAACCTATCTTACAATACAGGAAAGTGGAGGATAAGGGGATAAGCAGAGTGGGGGGGGATGATAGAAGGGAGGGCATGGGGAGGAGAGTGCAATTTGAGGTCAACACTCATGGGGAGGGATAGGATCAAAAGAGAATAGAAGTAATGGGGGACAGGATAGGATGGAGGGAAATATAGTTAGTCCTATACAACACAACTATTATGGAAGTCATTTGCAAAACTACACAGATTTGGCCTATATTGAATTGCTTGCCTTCCAAAGGGAAGGGGTGGAGAGGGAGGGAGCTAAAGAAGTTGGAACTCAAAGTGTTAGGATCAGCTGTAATGTTCTTACCACTAGGAAATAAGAAATACAGGTAAAGGGGTATAGAAAGCTATCTGGCCCTACAGGACAAAAGAGAAGACAGAGAGAAGGGCAGAGAGGGATGATAGAAGAGAGAGCAGATTGGTCATAGGGGCAATTAGAATGCTTGGCGTTTGGGGGGGGAGGGGAGAAAAGGGGAAAAATTTGAAACCCAAAATTTTGTGAAAATGAATGTTAAAAGCTAAATAAAAAAAAAATACTCAAAGAGGAGTAAGAATCAATCCCTTCCTCCCTCAATCTAGTTGGGGAGATGATATAAGAACACAAAATAGCAGTGTATATGAATATGACAAGGATATGAGAAAGGTTCAATTAAATGCTATGAGAAATCTTCAGGGAGAGAGATTACTTCTGGCGGGGACATCAGAGGAGGCTTCATGGAGGAGGAGGCACCTTAAGTTGGATGGGAAACATTTCAACAGGTGGGATTGGAGCAGGAGGGAAGGGGGAATGCAATCAAGGCTCAGGGAGGGGAGAGGGGACATGTGAGCACAGGTGTGGAGGAAGGACAATTTTGGGTAATGGTGAGTCATCTATTTTGACCTGAAAAGAGAGTTCATAAAGGGGAGCAAGGTGAACAGTCCTTTTCTTCCCTCTCTTAAAATATGATTGTTCAACATTTTGAAGAAAAAAAACTCAGTAGAGTTTTTACACTTTAAAAATGATTTATTTTTAACTATCTTTGGAAGATGAGAAAAATGTGTTCTTTTATGGTTTAAAGTTATTGCATAATACTTGGTAAAAATGCAGTGGATGGTGTGTTGAGCTGATGGGGTTCAGACTCTGGGAACTTCCTTGAGCTCCCCTGGAATCTCCTCACAGAACCTGGCTTTTAATACTCAAATCTGTGACCATTGTCTGTTATCTCTCCATTGCCCCACCTGCTTCCCACCCAAACCCTCCATTGCCTGATAGCCTCCAGCTGCTTCCAGCCTTTGACCCTCCTTGGATTCCCTCCTGGGACTTCTCCTCAAGACCCTTCCTAAACCCCTCCTCTCATCACCCTGGGCTACCAGACCACCCCCCCCCCCCAGATCCCTCCTATACTCTTCTGTATTTAAGTCCCACCTTGCCTCCATGAAGGCGCTCAGATGCAATCCAGCTCAGAGTCTGTCTAGTTGGGATTCTATCTGGCCTGCTTGTGAATACAAGCATTAGAAATGCTTAGGCTCCTTAAGCAGCAACCCAATTTGGCGAATCCTTAATAAACTTTGTTTTCTTTGGCTTTAAAAAAAAAAAAAAAGAAAAGAAAAGATTCAGAAATCAAGGAACTAATGAACAGAAATGCTAGGGAGGTGGCCTATCTCTACCACGTCTCAAAATATATTACAAAGCAGTAGTCATCAAAATCACTTTGGACTATCTAAAAAATAGAGGGGTAGACCACTGGAATAGGTTAGATGCTCAAGACACAGTAGCCAATTATTTTAGCAATCTTCTGTTTGATTAACACAAGGACCCCAGCTTCTGAGATAAAAGAACTCGCCGTTCAACAAAAACTGCTTGCAAAAATGGATAACAGTGTGGCGAAATCCTGGGCATACATCCATTCCTGACATCATACATAAGAATAAAATCCAAATGAGTACATGATCTAGGTATAAAGATTTATACTATAAGCAAATTATTGCAGCAAGGAATAATGTATTTATCAGATCTGTGGAGAATGGAAAAATTTTTGACTAAACAAGAGATAGAAAACATTATGAAGTGCAAAATGGAAAATTTTGATTACATTCAATTAAAAAGTTTTTGCACAGATAAATCCAGTGTAATCAAGACTAAGAGGGAAGGAGAAAACCTGGAAAGAATATTTTTTTATTTTTTATTTTTTAATGTTTAACAATCACTGCCATACAATTTGGATTTTATCCCCCCCCACACCTACCCCCCACAACCCCCCTCCCTCCTCACGACTGCATACAATTCTGTATAGATTCTACATATACTTTCCTATTGAGTATATTTTCACTATAGTCATGCTATGTAGTCAGACTAAAATAAATGACAGAAATCATGTAACAAATCAGAACAAGATACACAAACACATACACATACACAAACATGATCTGCTACATTTTGTGAGTGACTTCCATATTTCTTTCTCTGAGTGTAGAAGACTTTTGCCTTGAGAACCACCTTTGGGATTTTTTTTTTTTATAAGAAGTTTTTTCGTTATTACAAAATTCCAAGTCTACCAGAAAATAACTCTCGCACACTGTGGTCGTTGCTGTGCACAAAGTTCTCCTGTTTCTGCTCCTTTCACTCAGCATCAGGTCATATAAGTCCTTCCAGGCCTCTCTGAAGTCTTCTTGTTCATCATTTCTTATGGCACAATAGTACTCCATTACATTCATATACCATAATTTATTCAGCCATTCCCCAATTGATGGACATCCCCTTGACTTCCAGTTTTTGGCAACTACATAGAGTGCTGCTATCAATATTTTTGTACATGTGGGACCCTTTCCCATTTTTATGATCTCTTGGGGATATAGTGCTAGTAGTGATATTGCTGGGTCAAAGGGTATGCACATTTTTGTAGCCCTTTGGGCATAGTTCCAAATTGCTCTCCAGAATGGTTGGATGCACTCGCAGCTCCACCAACAATGAATTAGTGTTCCAACTCTCCCACATCCTCTCCAGCATTTATCATTTTCTTCTTCTGTCATGTTTGCCAATCTTATAGGTGTGATGTGGTACCTCAGAGTTGTTTTGATTTGCATCTCTCTAATCAATAGTGATTTAGAGCATTTTTTCATATGATTATAGATAGCTTTAATTTCTTCCTCTGAAAATTGCCTGTTCATATCCTTTGACCATTTATCAATTGGGGAATGACTTGTATGATTATACATTTGGGTCAGTTCTCTATATATTCCAGAAAGGAGGCCTTTATCCCCGAGCTTAGCTGTAAAAATTCTTTCCCAATTTACTACATCCCTCCGGATTTTGGTTGCATTGGGTTTGGTTGTGCAAAAACTTCTCAGTTTAATATAATCAAAGTTATCCATTTTGCATTTCATAATGCTTTCTATCTCCCCTTTAGTAAAGAATTCTTCCCTTCTCCATAGATCTGATAAATACACTATTCCTTGCTTCTCCAGTTTATTCATGGTATCAATCTTTATACCTAAATTATGTACCCATTTGGACTTTATTCTTGTGTACGGTGTCAGGTATGGGTCTATGTCTAATTTCTGCCACACTGTTATCCAGTTTTCCCAGCAATTTTTGTCAAACAATGAGTTCTTACCCCAGAAGCTGGGGTCCTTGGGTTTATCAAACAGAAGGTTGCTATATTCCTTGCCTACTGCATCTTGAGTGCCAAGTCTATTCCACTTGTCTACCTCTCTGTTTCTTAGCCAATACCAAGTGGTTTTGATAATTGCTGCTTTATAGTACAGTTTGAGGTCTGGTAGCGCTAGGCCACCTTCCCAAGCATTCCTTTTCATTAGTCCCTTTGATATTCTGGACCTTTTGTTTTTCCAAAGGAATTTTGATATTATTTTATCCAGCTCTAGAAAGCAATTGTATGATAGTTTAATTGGTATGGCACTAAATAAGTATATTAATTTAGGTAGAATTGTCATTTTTATTATATTAGCACGGCCTACCCATGAGCAACTAATGTTTTTCCACTTACTTAAATCTGACTTTATTTGTGCAAAAAGTGTCTTGTAATTGTGTTCATATGATCCCTGGGTTTGTTTTGGCAGGTAGACTCCTAAGTATTTTATACTGTCTACCCTAGCTTTAAATGGGAATTCTCTTTCTATCTCTTGCTGTTGGACTTTGTTGCTAATATATAGGAACGCAGAAGATTTGTGTGGGTTTGGTTTGTAACCTGCAACTTTGCCAAAGTTGTTTATTAATTCAAGTAATTTTTTACTTGAATCTCTGGGATTCTCTAGGTAAATCATCATATCATCTGCAAAGAGTGATAACTTGGTTTCTTCTTTGGCTATTCTTATTCCTTGAATATCTTTATCTTGTCTAATTGCTACAGTTAACATTTCTAGTACCATATTGAATAATAGTGGTGATAATGGACAACCTTGTTTCACCCCTGATCTTATTGGGAATGCATCTAGCTTATCCCCATTGCATATAATGCTTGCTGAAGGTTTTAGATAGATACTGCTTATTATTTTATGGAAAGTTCCCTTTATTCCTACGTTCTCCAGTGTTTTTAATAGGAATGAGTGTTGTATTTTGTCAAAAGCTTTTTCTGCATCTATTGAGATAATCATGTGATTTTTGTTTCCTTTGTTGTTGATGTGATGGATAATGCTAATAGTTTTCCTGATATTGAACCAGCCCTGTAATCCTGGTATGAATCCTACCTCATCATAATGTATTAATCTCGTGATAAGACGCTGTATTCGTTTTGCTAAAATCTTATTTAAAATTTTTGCATCTATATTCATTAGGGAAATTGGTCTATAATTTTCTTTCTATGTTTTGTCTCTTCCTGGTTTGGGTATCAACACCATATTTGTATCATAGAAAGAATTTGGGAGGACTCCTTCTTCCCCAATTTTCAAAAATAATCTATGTAGTATTGGAATTAACTGTTCTTTAAATGTTTGATAGAATTCACTTGTGAATCCATCTGGCCCTGGAGATTTTTTCCTAGGCAGTTCATTGATGGCTTGTTCAATTTCTTTTCCTGAGATGGTGTTGTTTAAGTATTCAACTTCCTCTTCTGTTAATCTGGGCAATTTGTATTTTTTAAAATATTCATCCATCTCGTTTAGATTATTGAAATTGTGGGCATAAAGGTGGGCAAAGTAGTTTCTAATTATTGTTTTAATTTCCTCCTCATTGGAGGTGAGTTCACCCCTTTCATTTTTAATATTAGTAATTTCATTTTCTTCTTTCTTTTTTTTAATCAGATTGACCAAAGGTTTATCATTTTTATTAGTTTTTTCATAAAACCAACTGTTGGTTTTATTTATTAATTCAATAGTTTTCTTAATTTCAATTTTATTAATCTCTCCTTTGATTTTCAGTATTTCTAATTTGGTATTTACTTGGGGATTTTCAATTAGTTCTTTTTCTGGCTTTTTCAACTGCAAGCCTAAGTCATTGATCTTCTCTTTCTCTGTTTTATTTATGTCAGCATTCAAAGATATAAAACTACCCCTAATGACTGCTTTTGCAGTATCCCATAAGTTTTGGTATGTTGTCTCACTATTGTCATTCTCTTGAATGAAATTGTTGATTGTTTCTATGATTTCTTCTTTAACCCAACCCTTCTTTAGAATTAGATTATTTAGTTTCCAATTGATTTTTGGTTTCTCTTTCCATGTCCTTTTATTACATGTAATTTTTAATGCATTATGATCTGAAAAGGATGCATTGATTATCTCTACCTTTCTGCACTGGGTTGTGAAATTTTTATGTCCTAGTACATGGTCAATTTTTGTAAATGTTCCATGTACCACTGAGAAAAAGGTATATTCCTTTCTATTCCCATTTAATTTTCTCCAAAGATCTATTATATCTACCTTATCCAGAGTTTTATTTCCCTCCTTAACCTCTTTCTTGTTTATTTTGAGGTTGGATTTATCGAGTTCAGAGAGGGGGAGGTTGATGTCCCCCACTAGTATAGTTTTGCTATCAATTTCTTCCTTCAACTCCCCCTACCTGTCTTCTAAGAATTTGGATGCTATACCACTTGGAGCATACATGTTTAGTAATGATATTGCTTCATTGTCTCTGGTGCATTTTAGCAGGATATAGTTTCCATCCTTATCCCTTTTGATTAGATCTGTTTCTGCTTTCACTTTGTCTGAGATTAGGATTGCTACTCCTGCCTTTCTTACATGAGCTGAAGCACAATATATTCTGCTCCATCCTTTGACCTTTGTCCTATGTGTATCCCCCCGTTTCAAATGTGTTTCTTGTAAGCAGCATATTGTTGGATTATGGCTTTTAATCCATTCTGCTATCCGTCTCCCTTTTATGGGAGAGTTCATTCCATTCACATTCACAGTTATGATTACAATCTGTGTATTTCCCTCCAACCTCTTTCGCACCATTTGTGCTTTTAGCTCTCCCGTCTCCCTTCCCCTCTTCAATAGTATTCACTTTTCTCCCCGTCCTACTGCAGCCTTCCCCTCCTTCTTTTAGCCCCCCTCCCTTTTACTCCCCTTTACTCTTATTGCTTCTTTCCTCCCTTTTAGCCACCCTCCCCTTTCTTCCTCCTTCCCCTCCTACTACCTATAGAGCTAGTTAGGATTATCTACTTAAGATTATTGTTCCCTCCTTTGAACAAATCAGATGAGAGTACCTCTCAAACAATGCTCATCTTCCTCCCCTCCTTCCCTCTACTATAGTTTTGTACTTCTTCCTGTGATATAATTTGACATTTTCTGCTTCCCCCTTTTCACACACCTCTTATTACAATCCCTTCTCATACTTAAATCATATTTTTGACATGACATCATTTACTTTATGCCCGTTCCCTCTACATATATCCCTTTTATCATAATAGCTGCACAGTTCTCAAGATTAACAGGTATCATCTTCCCTTATAGGGAGGTAAACAGTTTGCCCTAATTGAGTAGCAAGTTTTTGTTTTTGTTTTTTCCCTTCTGTTTACCTTTTTATGATTCTCTGGAGACCTGCATTTGAAGATGAAATTGTCTATTGAGTTCTGGTGTTTTGGTTAGGAAGCTCTGGAAATCCCTTTTTTCGTTGAATGACTTTCTCCTTGCCTGAAATGTTATGCTGAACTTTGCTGGGTAGTTGATCCTTGGTTGAAGTCCCTACTGCTTTGCCTTACGGAATATTGGGTTCCAATTTTTTCTATCTTTTAATGTAGAAGCTGCAAGTTCCTGTGTGATCCTGACTTTGTGTCCTTGATACTTGAATTGTTTCTTTCTGGCTGCTTGTAGTATTTTCTCCTTCAATTGATAGCTCTGGAATTTGGCAAAAATATTTCTTGGGGTTTTGAGTTTGGGATCCCTTTCGGGACGGGAACGGTGGATTCTTTTGATGACTATTTTGCCCTCTGAGTCTAGTACTTCTGGGCAATTTTCCTTAATGATTTCCTGGAAAATATTGTCCAGACTCTTTTCTTCATCATGGGTTTCTGGCAGGCCAATAATTCTTAAATTTTCTCTCCTGGGTCTATTTTCCAGGTCAGTTGTTTTTCCAATTAAATATTTTACATTTTCTTCTATCTTTTCATTCTTTAGATTTTGTTTGACTGATTCTTGTTGCCTCATTGTGTCATTAGTTTCTACTTGCCCAATTCTAATCTTCATTGTGTTGTTTTCTTCAGTTAGATTTTGCATCTCCTTTTCCATCTGACCAATTTTTCCCTTTAAGGAGCTATTTTCTCCATTTAATTTTTGTACTTCTTTTTCCATTCGACCAGTTTTCCCAGTTGGGTTTTGTGTTTCCTTTTCCATCTGATCAATTTTCCCAATTAGGTTTTGGGTTTCCTTTTCCGTTTGATTAACTCTTCCTTTTAGGGAATAATTCTCTCCAGTTAATTTTTGAACTTCCTTTTCCATTTGTTCAATTTTCCTTTTCAGAGTGATGTTCTCATCAGTGAATTCTTTTTTTATAATTTTAAAATCATTGGCCAGTTTTTCTTTTATTTCCTTCTTCAGCTGTTCCAGGTAATCTAGTTGTGCTTGCGAGAAATTCATAGTCCCTTCTGAAGTTTCAGATGGAAGTACAGTCTCAGCTCTGACCTCTTTGGTGTTTGTGTTTTGGTCCATATCCCCATAGAAAGATTCTATAGTTTTTTAACTTTTCGTCTGCTTTTTCCGATTCATGATGTTGGCTGAGTGTTGTAGCTTCTGGTTCTTTCAGTCAGAAGGTACAGATCTTTAAGTTGAGCTGATATGTGTCTAGGCTAAAAGCAGGCTTTTTTTTTTTGTTTCCCAGATCCCTGGGGTTAGCTTGTTAGGTGTGTGGGAGGGGTGGTCTGGTCTCAGGAGATCTCCTCAGCTGACCTGAGGCAAAGGCAAGGTCAGGGAATGGTGATCCCAGCTTCCCTATTGTCTTCCCTTTTCCCTTGAAGGGCTGGGGCAAGCCTAGAAGCTAATGCGTGTTCCCGCCCCTCCTGGGGCTCGTCTCCTGGCGCTGAGGCTTGCCTGGGTCTCAGTGTGTATTTTCTCTGCCCTGGGTCATCTGTCCTTCCAGATCGCCTCCACCACAGTAAGAAGAATCCCCCTTTGTTATTTTTCTAGCCTCTGGTGTTATGAGACTATTTGCCCCCTTCTGCTGTTCCTGCTGATCCAGGATTTATCTGGGGAAGTATTTTATGGTTCTTTCACTGTCATCAGGGGGGAGGAGAGAGCATTTAATGATCACTCTGCCATCCTGGCTCCCAGAAGTTCAAGTAGGTGACTTACCGAAGTTTAGTCTTCAGGCTGAAGGTTTCAAGGGCTGCTGCGCTGATGTCTGGCACTCAGCGGCTCTCAGCGGCTCTCACCAGCTCGGTCTGGCTTGTCTCCTGCTCCGCTGGTTTTGCCCGCCCCTCTCGGACTTCTCAGGTCCCTTCTGCCCTGCTGCGCTGACCGCGCTGCGCTGTGCGCTGGGGGCTTACCCCCGCAGAACAGATCCTTCCCGTGGACCTTCCAGTCCAACCTGGGCTCCGAATCTGTCAAAGTCTGTCACCCACTGGATTCTACACCTCCAAAGTCTGCTCATATTCTCCTTTCAGAGATATCCAGAGGAGTTTGTCCAGGAGCTTAGGTGAGTCGTTGCTTTCACTCCGCCATCTTGGCTCAACACCCAAGAATCTTTGAACTAGTGTCTGTGATAAAGGACTCATTTCAAAAATTTCTAAAATTTGAGACAAATATTTATAAGAATACAAGTCATTCCCCAATTGATAAATGGTCAAAGATATGAATAGGAAGTTTTCAGGGGAAGAAATTAAAGTTAATTATAGTCATATGAAAAAACGTTGTAAATCTCTATTCATTAGAGAGATGCAAATCAAAAGAACTCTGAGGTGCGACATCACACATATCGCAATGACTGACATGAGAAAACTGGAAGATGATAAATGTTGGAAAAGAAGTGGAAGAGTTGGAACACGAATTCATTTTTGGTGGAGCTGTGAGCTGATCGAACCATTTAGGACAGCAACTTTGAACTATGATGAAAGAGCTCCAAAAATTCGCATACCCTTTTACCAAGTAACACAGCTTCTAGCAATGTACCCCCAAGAGATCATAAAAATGGGAAAAGGTCCTACATATAGCAGCTCTCTTTGTAGAGGTCAAAAACTGGAAATCAAGAGAATGCCCATCAACTGTGGAATGGCTGAATAAATTGGGTATATGAATGTAATGGAATACTATTTTCCTCTAAGAAATGATGAGCAGGAAGACTTCACAGAGGCCCGGAAAGACTTACATGAACTGATGCGGAACCAGGAGTAATTTGTACACAAAAATAACCACAGCGTGTGAGGAATTTTTCAGGTAGAATTGCTACTTCATTGCAATGCAAGGACTTAAAATATGCCCAAAGCATTCTTGAGGTAAAATGCCTTCCACATCTTGAGAAAGAACTATGGAATGTGATTGCAGAATGTAGCAGATCATTTTTCGTTTGTGTTATGTTTTGTTGTGTTATATTTTATTATTTCTCTTGTTCATTTTAATTCTTCTATGCAACATGTCTAAGGTGAAAATATATTTAATTGGAATCTGTGCAACCTATATAAAATTGTATGCTGTCTCAGTGTGGGAGTGAGGAAAGAGGGGGAGTGAGGAGATAAATCTAAGATATATGGAAGTGGTTGTAGAACACTGAAAACAAATAAAACGAAATAATTTTAAAAAGTTTGAATTTTGCAACTGAAAGCTAATTATTCTACAAGACACCAAAAATCAGTCAAATAAAGTCAAAAAAAGAAAAAAAAAACAGAAGAAAATGTACACTACGTGATGGAAAACACAACTAACCTGAAAGAGATCAGATGAGATATTTTACCTGATCCAGGAGAGATCATTTCATTTAAGAAGAATTAAACTACTTGAATGCCATGACCAAAAAGATACTGGACAAAAACTTTCAATAAATTGTAAAAGAAAATTGCCCCAATACCCTAGAATCACATGATTAAATAATCCTTGAAAGAATCCACTAATAATATCCTGAAAGATATCTACAGATATAAACTCCAGCCAAATTGCAGAGTTATCAGGTCAAGCAACCAGAAAGAAACAATTCACATATCCAGGAGAAAGTAAGCATTACCCAGGACTTAAAAGCTTCTAACGTAAAGAATCAGAGGGCTAGGAATATAATATTCTGGCAGGCAAAGGATCTTGGATTGCAACCAAAAATCAACTACCTCCAAAAATTGAGCACAAACTCTCAGGGGAAAAGCCAGTCAATTAAGTAAAGAACTTTCAAACTTTCCTGATGAAAAGATGAGAGCTGAATAGAAAATTCAATCTAGACACAAGACTCAAGAGAAGCATAAGAAGATAAAGAGGAAAAAAAGTTATTCAATATGATTAGTATTTACATCACCACTCAGGAAGATATTACTTGTAACTCATGAAATCTGTATCTTTTTAAGGCCATATAGCAGGAGAATAAAGGATAGAGGGTGTGATTTATAAGTTGACTTTGAAGTTTTGCGACACTTCCACATTTTTTCCAACATTTATCATTATCCTACTTTGTTATGTTAGCCAGTCTGAAAGTCGTGATGTTGTAAATAAGAATTGTTTTGATGTGCATCTCTCTACACGATAGTGATTTAGAATATTTTTTGTATGGTGAAAGATAGATTTAACATCTTCCTCTGAAAACTGTCTTTTTGCATTCTTTGACCATTTGTCAGTTGGGGAATGGCTTGTATTCTTGTAATTTGTCTCAGTTCTCTATGTATTTCAGAAATGAGGCCTTTATCACAGACTCTAGTTACAAGAATTCTTTTCAAGTTTTCTGCTCCCCTTCTTATCTTGGAGGCAATGATTTCGTGTAAAATACTTTTCAATGTAACGTAATCAAAGTTGTCCATTTTGCATTGCATAATGTTCTCTATCCCTTGCTTGGGCATAAATTGCTCCATTCTCCATAAATCTAAGAAAGAAATGATTGCTTGTTCCTCTAGTTTGTTTAGAGCATAAGTCTTTATACCTAGATTGTGTGCCAATTTTTACTTTATTCTGACGTATGGTATCAGGCATTGGATTACACCCAATTTCTTTTGCAGTATTTTCAGATTTTCCCAGCAGTTTTTTGTCAAACAGTGTATGCTTATTTTAGAGGCTGAGGTGCTTGAATTTATTAAACAATAGACTGCTATAGTCATTGGCTACTGTGTCCTGTGTATCTAAAGTATTCCAGTGATCTACCCCTTTATTTCAGTTCTTATCTTTTTTAAATTAAATTATTTGATTTCTGTTTTCAACGGTGACTTCATAAGTCTTAAATTTTCTCCCCCTCCATTTATCTCCCTTCCTTGAGACAGTATGCAGTCTTATATGGGTTCTACACATACATTATTATTAAACGCATTTTCACCTTAGTCATGTTACATAGGAGAATAAAAATGAGTGAGAGAAAACATGAGAAAAACAAACCCAAACCAAACATAACACAAGAAAAAAATAATCTACTTCATTCTGCATTCCAGTTCCATTGTTCTTTCTCTGGATGTGGATGACATTTAGCCTCAACAATCTCTTGGAAATATTTTAGGTCCTTGCTTTGCTGTGAAGGGCTAAATCTATCAGAAGCACTTCTCATACACTGTGGCTGTTACTACGTACAATACTCTCCTGGATCTCCTCATTTAACTCAACATCACTTCATATAAGTCCCTTCAGGCCTCTCTGAAGTGCTACTCTTCGTCATTCTTATAGGACAATAGTATTCCATTGCATTCATATACGACAGCTTGTTCTGTCATTCCCAATTAATGGACATCCTCTTGTTTTGTAGTTCTTGGTCACCACAAAGAGAGTTGCTCTAAATAATTTTGTACATCTGGGACCTTCTCCTCTTTTTATGATCTCTTTGGGATACAGTCCTAGAAGCCATTTTGTTTGTTAAAATGGTATGCACATTTTTGGAATCCTTTCACGGTAGTTCCAAATTGCTCTCCTGGCTGGTTGGATCAGCTCACAACTACATGAACAATGAATTAGTGTTCCAATTCTCCCACATTTTCTCCAACATTTATCATCTTCCTATTTCATAATGCTATCCAATGACAGGTGTGGTGTGATTCCTCATACTTCTTTTGATTTGCATCTCTAACTACTTATTGATTCGCATAAATAACTACTTAGAGCATTTTTTTATATGATCACAGATAGCGTTAATTTTTTCCACTGAAAACTGCCTGTTCACATCTTTTGACAATTTATCAGTTGGGGAAACATCTGTATTCTTGCAATTTTGACTCCGTTATATATATATATATATATATTTTAGAAAAGAGAACTTTATTATAGACACAAGTTGCAAAAATTCTTTCCCAGTTTTCTGGTTCCCTCCTAATCTTGGTTGCATTGGGTTTCTTTGAGCAACAACTTTTCAGCTTATTGCAATCACAGTTATCCATTTTGCATGATATAAATATCTCTGTCTCCTTTTTGGTCATAAATTTCTCCATTCTCCATAAAGTTATCTAATGTGCTATTCTTTGCTCCCCTAATTTATTTATAGTTTTAGTCTTTATACATAGATCTTGTATCCATTTGGACTTTATTCTTGTGTACAATGTCAGGCATTGTCTATGCCCAATTTCCGCCACACTGTTATCCAGTTTTTCAGCATTATTTGTCAAACTGTGAGTTCTTATCCCAGAAGTTGAGCTTCATGGGTTTATCAAACAGCAGACTGTTATTTTCATTGTCTACTGTGTCTTGAGTACCTAACCTATTCCACTAATCTACCTCTTTATTTCTTAGCTAATCCTGAATAGTTTTGATGATTGCTCCTTCATAATACAATTTAGGCTCTGGTAAGGCTAGGTCACCTACCCTAGCATCATTTTTCATGATTTTTCTTGATTTTCTGGGCTGTTTGTTCTTCCAGATCAATTTTGATAGTTTTTATATAACTCTATAAAATATTTTTATTAATATAATTGTTATGTCACTGAGTAAGTAAAATTATTTAGGTAGAATTATCATTTATGTTTTGCTCAGCCTAATCCAGAAGCCACTGATGGTTTTTTTTTCCAATTATTTAGGTGTGACTTTATTTGTGTGAAAAGTGTTTTGTAATTGTTTTAGTATAGTCCCTGGATTTATTTTGACAGGTAGTCTGTCAATTTTTACAGTCTCTATAGTAACATAAAATCAAATTTCTCTATCTCTTGTTGTTAAGTTTTACTGGCAGTATATAGAAATGCGGATGATTTATATAGGTTTATTTGGCATGCTGCAAATTTGCTAAAGTTTTTTTTTTTATTATTTCAAGTATTTTTTTAACTTGAATCTCTGGGATTCTCTAAGTATGCCATCATATCATCTGCAAACTGTCATAACTTAGTTTCTTCTTTCCCTATTATACTTCCTTCTATTTTTCTTCTCTTATTGCAAAAGTTAACATTTTAAGTACCGTATTAAATGACAACAGTGCTAATGGACATCCTTTTTTCACCCTGATCTTATTGTAAATGCGTCTAGCTCATCAATATCATACATCATGTTTGCTCATGATTTTAGGTTGATACTACTTATTATTTTAAGGAAGGCTCCATTTCTTCCTATACTCTCCAGTGTTTTCAATAGGAATGTGTATTTTATTTTTTCAAAAATTTTTACTGCATCTTTTGAGATAATTGTATGTTTTCTGTTAGTTTTGTTGGTGATAGGATCAATTATGCTTATTGTTGTCCTAATATTGTGGCAGTCCTGCATTCCTGGTATAAATCCTACATGATCATAGTGTATTATTCTCATGATGAGTTGCTTTAATCTTTTTGCTAGTATCTTTAAAATTTTCTCATCTATATTACTAGGGTAATTGGTCTGTAATTTTCTTTCTCTGTTTTGGCTCTTCCCTGTTTCACCAGCACCATATTTATATCATAAAAATAATTTGGTAGGAGTCCTTCTCTGCCACTTTCCCCAAATAGTCTGTATGATATTCAACTAACTGCTCTTTATATGTTTGATAGAATTTGCTTATTAATTCATAGAGCCTGGAGATTTTTTCCTTGGGAGATCATTGGTGGCTTGTTTGATTTCTTTTTTTCTGAGATGGGTTTATTTCAATATTTTAATTCCTCTTTTATTTATTTGGGCAATTTATATTTTTATAAATATTCATCAATTTCACTAAGATATTCAAATTTATGTGGATACAGTTGGGCAAAATAATTTCTAATTATTGCTTTAATTTTTCTCATCATTGCACCTTAATTCAGGCTTTTCATTTTTGACAGTTAACTTGGTTTTCTTCTTTCATTTTTTATATCAAATTGACCAAGCGTTTATCAATTTTATTAGTTATTTCATAAAACCAGCCCTTTCTTTTATTTATTAGTTAAATATTTCCTTAATTTCACTTTTATTAATCTCTTCTTTGATTTTCAGTGTTTCTAATTTATATTATTTGAGGATTTTCATTGTGTTCTTGTTCTAGATTTTTTCAATTGCATGCCCACTTCATTGATCTCTTCTTTCTCTATTTTGTTCACATAAGAGTTCAGAGATATAAAACTTCTCCAAATAACTTTTTTTTTTTTGCTGAATCCCATAAAATTTGTCCGGTTATCTTATTATTGTCAGCCTCTTGAATGAAGTTGTTGTTTCTATGATTTGCTGTTTGATCCACTTGTTCTTTAGGATTAAATTATTTATTTTCCAATTAATTTTTGTTCTGTCATTCCATGGTCTTTTATTATATATAATTTATATTGCATCATAATCTGAAAAGAATATATTGACTATTTCTACCTCCCTGCACTGTACTGTGAGATTTTCATGCCCTGGTACATGGTCAATTTTTGTCTATGTGCCATGTACCACTGAGAAAAAGGTATATTCCTTTCTATCCCATTCACTTTTCTCCAGAGGTCTATCATATTTAACTTTTCCAGAATTCTCTTTACCTTCTTAAATTTTTCTAGTTTATTTTGAGGTTAGATTTATCTAGTTCATATGAAGGGACTTTGAGGTCCCCCAACAGGGTAGTTTATTTTCTATTACTTTCTCTAACTCGATTAACTTCTCCTCTAAGAATCTGGATGCTATTTCACTTGCTGCAAATATGTTTAATGATGATATTGCTTCATTGTCTACGATGACTTTTAGCAGCATGTAGTTTCCTTCCTTATCTCTTTTCATTAGATGAATTTTTGCTTTTGCTTTTACTGAGATTAGGATTTCTACTGTTGCTTTTTCTTTATTTTACTTCAATTGAATCATAATATATTCCACTCCATCCTATTACCTTCACCTTCTCTGTATCTTCCTGTTTCAAATGCGTTTCTTGTAAACAACCTGTTGAAGGCTTATGGGTTTTCATCGATTCTGCTATCTGACTTATCTGATTACGTTTTATGAGAGAGTTCATAAATTCAAATTCGTAGTTATGAGTACTATCTGTGTCTTTCTCTTCATTCTCCTCCCATTTGTCCTGTTATTTCTCCCTTCTCCACTCCCCTCCTAAAAAGAGTTTACTTTTCACCATCACATTCCTCAATCTTCCTTCACTTCTATTAGTGCCCTTTCTTTTCTTTTCTTTTTCCTTACTTTTTCTTCCCTTCTCTCTAACTGTCCCTTGTTTTTCTTTTCACTTTCTCTTCCTACTGCCTGTAGGTCAAGTTAGATTTCTGTACTTAACTGAGTAAGCTATTCTCTCCTTGGAACAAATCCATTGAGTACAAAACTCAAACAATACTCATTTCCCTCCTTTCTTTCCCTCTATTGTAATATTTTTGTGCTTCTTCATGTGATATAATTTAAACCTCTTCTGCCTCCTTTTATCTTCTTATTCCTTTGCACCACTTAATTAGTTTTTTTTATCATCACATTAGTTAGTTTACCCCCAAAACTTCTATCTAATTATATCCTTTCTAAATGTCATAATAAGTATACAGTTCTGTAGATTAACAAGTATCATCCTCCCATGCAGGCATACATTAAATTACAAATTTTCCTTTAATTTTTTCCTATTTATGACTCCTTTGAGTCTTGTATTTGAAGATCAAATTTTCTACTGAGCTCTGACCTTTGCTTCAAGAAGGTTTAGAAATCATATTTTTTTCAATGAATGTCCATCTCCTTACCTGAAATATTGTGCTCAAATTTTCTGGGTAATTCAACCTGGTTGTATTTCATGCTCATTTGCCTTATGGAATATCATATTCTAATCCTCCCAATCTTTTAATGTAGAACCTACAAAGTCCTGTGTTACCGTGACTGTAGTTAGACCCTCGATATTTCAATTGTTTGTTTCTGGTAGTTGTAGTGTTTTCTATTTTAAAGTTCTGGAATTTTGTAACAATGTTCCTTGCTGGTAACAATTTGGAATCTCTTTCAGGAGGCGATTGGTAAATTCTTTTGATGACCTTTTTGCCTTCTGAATCCAGGACTTCAGGGCAGTTTTCTTTGATGATCTCTTGAAAGATATTGTACAGGCTCTTTTTTTTTCGTCATGGATTTCTGGTAGGTCAATAATTCTTAGACTTCTTGTCCTGGATCTCTTTTTCCAGCTCAGTTGTTTTTCCAATGAGATCCTTGACGTATTCTTCTATTTTTTATGCTTTGGATTTTGTTTGATTCTTCATGTCTTATAGTGTCGTTGGTTTCTACTTATCCAATTCTAATTTTTAACTAATAGTTTTCTTCAATTAGCTTTTGAATTACCCCTTCAACCATCTGTCCAAGTGTTCATTTTGAGGAGTTATTTCTCACAGTTCACTTTTGTACCTCCTCATGCATTTGGTCAGTTTTAGTTTTTAAGGAACTGACTGTATTTTTTAAATCATTGGTCATTTTTCTACCTCTCTAATTTGGCTTTTAAAATCTTTCTTCCACACTACCAATAATGCTCTTTGGGCATAATTTCAATGCTATCCTCTTCTGAATTTGCATTTTGATCTCCCCTATACCCATGATAAGATTCTATGATATTTGCTTTTCTAATTTGCTTTTTGCTCATGGTGATTGCCTTTTTTTCTGGCTTTCAAAGTGCATCTCTCTTCCTGGAGCACAGGTAGTTCTCTCTGTTTCCTGATTTGGGAACTATGTTTCTGTCTACTGACTTTGCATGCTTGGGTCTCTGATTCTTTCAACTAGAAACTATGCAATGTTGTAGCTTACCTGTTATTGAATTGGCTAGTGTGTGGCAAGGCTGAGACCACTTGAAAACTACCTGAGTTTCCCCCAGGTTAAATGGAAGTTCATGGCATGAGGTATGGGAGAAGTGTGGTCTGGAATATGGTAGGCCCAGCAGTAGGTAATCTCAGTCTGCACGGGTGTCTGTCTAATTTCTTTGACTGTCCTGCCATCTTTGTGCTGATCCTTACCAGATCTAAGAAATGAAGAGTATGTAGATTTCAGAATAAAAACTGGAGTAAGCTTACATGAACTGATACTGAGTGAAGTGAGAAGAGCCAGGGGAGCATTGTACACAGTAACAGCAACATTCTCTGATGACTAATTATTATAGACTTAGCTCTTCTCAACAATACAATGCTCCAAGACAGTTCCAAAATTCTCATGATGGAAAATTATATCCACAATCAGAGAAGGAACTCTGGAGTCTGAAAATAGATCAAAGCATACCAATTTTAGTGGTATTTATTTGCTTTTCCCACCTTTCTCAAGCAGTTTCCCTTTTGTTCTGATTCATCCTTCAGAATATGAATAATGTGGAAATACCCAGATGCCTCTGAAGGAGAAAGTGAAGCTAGTGGCTTAGCACAGTCCTCCCTCACTAAAATCAAATTGAATTCAGTCGTGTCATCATCTGCCTGATTTCATGGTCCTCTTTAAAAACTAAGGACAAACCACACACAATACACACACACAATGTGGAAATATATTTAACATGATTTTACATGTATAACCTATGTCAGATTTCCTTGCTGTCTTGGGGAAAAAAAGGGAAAATAATTTCATCTTAAAATCTTACAAAAATGAATGCAGAAAACCATCTCTACATGTAATTGGAAAAAAGAAAAACAACTACTGTTTAGGGGACAAAAAAAGACCTTTATGTTGGGAAAAATTGGGCTCAAAAAGAAATGGGTATGGCAGAGAATGAAATGTGTAGAGACTGCCATGGAAACAATAAAAATGAATTTGCCCAACCATGGTATAGGATAGAAGAGTGTATTGCCAAGGCAATATTCACCACACTGGTGGTGACTATGAATATGCCAATATAGTTTTCAATCGCAAAATATAAATGATTCTTCATATAGAAGGCACAAGAAAAACATTTATTTAAACACCAGAAAGCCAAAGCCCAGAGCCAGAAAGCAAAATCTGTTATGGTGACAAAGAAGTTAATAAACATGGTCACAGCAGAGGGCAAAGCCATTCTCAAACCTCCCCTCCTTCACCCAGGGCTTTCTCATTATCAAATGTCACAACGTGTCACTCTTAAATTTGTGTTAGTTGGTCTGTGTCAGTTGGCCTGTGTCAATTGACCTGTGTTCTTTCCCCGCCAACCTGACCCCACTCATTCACTTCCTCCTGATTCCTCCTACCCTTTCTGTTCCACCTCTTCAGCAAGCTTCTCCCAACGCATGTGACGCAGGCTTCCAGACAAATCAGACATAACTGAAGAAATGAGTAAAAACAACGTTAATATCTGATAGTCAGTCCTTTGAAAATGATAGCTGGTTTGCTAAGGTCCTTTTTGTTATTGTTTTTGTGGTTTCCATAATCAAAATAAAATCTAACTTTTCGTTTTGTTTAGAACACAAAATCTCTAAGTGATTAGCAGAAACAACACTGGATTTGGAGTCAAAAAAAATTAAGAACAGCCATCAAATCTCAGCTATGCCACTGAAGGAAAGTAATTTTATGTCTTCACATACGGAAAATAAGGCTATTGTGTTTATTGATTCATGTAGTCCCTTTTTGTTTTAATACAATAATTCCCAGTTGTAGACTGTGCACTGGGGTTGTTTTAAATTTTGAAAGGTAAACACAAAGATTTTTGATATCTGTTGGACAGAACTACTAGTTTCACATAATTCTAGTTTCAACATTAGATCAAACAAAATTAGTTTTGAAGACTTTTTGAACATTTCAAATATGTTTTTGTTTACTTGTATCTTTTGTTAATATAATAACTTCTCAAAGGTTTAAAATATACTGAAAAGTATAGGTATAAATCAGTTTTTCCTTAAGTTGTTAAAAAGCATTTATCTAAAACCATCAGCAAGTATTTTTTTTTATAAGGAGAATAAACTAGAAATTTTCTCAGTAAGATCAGGCATGAAACAAGGATGTCCGTTATCTCTCATATTATTTAATATTGAACTGTAAATTCTATCATTAGCAATAAGAGAATAAAATGAAATAGATGGAATCAAGTATGGAATGAGTAAATAAAACTACCTCTTTTTGCAGATGATATGCCTTTATACTTGAAAAGTCCAAAGGATAACTAAAAAAGTTATTTGAAACAATAATTTTAATATAGTAGCAAAATGTAAAGCAAATCCACACAAATGGTCAACCCTCCTGTATATCAAAAACAAATCCTTCAAGAAGCGATATCAGGAGATACCCAATATAAAATAGCTCTAGACAGTATAAAAGTCCTTGAAGTACATCTGGTTAAAATTAATTACTTGTAATTAAGTAAAGTTTTTGTGCAAATAAAACAAACATAACCAAGGTCAGAAGAAAGGTAGAATTTTTTTTTTTTTTTTGCCGGGGGGATTATATACTGTTTCTTAGATAAAGGTGTCATATGCCAAATATGTAAAGAACTTGGTCCAATCTATAAGAATAAGAGATATTGTTTGATAATCAATTGAAAATGATCAAAAGATATGAAGAGGCAGTTTACTGATGAAGAAATCAAACAATTCATAGTCATATCACAAAGTTTTCTAAATCACTATTGCCTAGAGAAATGAAATTAAAATGGAACCTACTGATTGGCTAAAATGATTGACAGGAAAAGCAAAAAATAGTGGAGGGTATGCAGAAAAATACATAGGACTTGAGTTCTTTGTTAGTGGGCTGCAAAATAATCTGAATATTTTGAAGAGCAATCTGCAATTATGCTCAACAATTCATTAAACTGCTTACACCATTTGACCCAGCAAAACCACTACTAGGTCTATTGGCAAAGATAAGTAGGGAAAAAGGAAAAGAACCTATATGTTTCAAAATATTTATAGCAGCCCCTTTGTAGTGGCAAAGGACTGGAAATGGTGGGGGTGCCTGTCAAGTGGGAAATGTGTGAAACAAGTTGTGGTATATGATCATGATGGAATGCTACTGTGCTATAAGAAAGGATGAACTCATTAATTTTAGAAAAATAAAAAAAAACATAGATAAACTGGTAAAGAAAAATGAATACTGAAACAAGCAGAACCAAGGAAATATTGTATACAGTAACACAACAATGCCTTAAGAACAACTTTGTGTGGCTAAGTCATTTCAATTTTTGTAAATAACCAAGTTAACTAGAAACAACTGTGTGTGTCTGCATGTGTGTCTGCGCGTGTGTGTCTGCGTGTGTGTGTCTGCGTGTGTGTGTGTGTGTGTGTGTGTGTTGCATGCCCAGGGCAGGGGAGGGAAGAGAAAAAAGAAATATGTGTTTTAAATTTATTATATATTTAAAAGGAAGAGCAAATTATACATGATATGTCCATAGTTTCAGGTGGAATCATTTTTTTATTCTATTGTTATTGTTTTATTTCATTAATGAAAAATATTTTAAAGAACAAAAAACACCTTTGGAAATGTTTAGACCAGGCCTCCCAGATCATGTCCTTATCACTAATTAATGTGACTCCACCAGCACTGAGTAATTGAAAGGCATCAGATGTATTTGACTCATACATAACTCTCATGGCATTCAAAAAGTGAATTGTACTCTTACTTTCAGCACAAAACTGAATTTCATTTGCCTTATTACTGAGCCGAGAATCCTGCACCTCTCTAAGCTTCATTTGCACTTTTAATGGACTTAAACACTGCCTTCTCAGAGGATGAACTTTGGAGCTGCAAATGTAGAATTCTCATTTTTCATTTAGTAGATTTTGAATTTCCCCAAAATTTTTGACAAACCACTCTTTTTGTTTCTGAGTGTTGTGGCACAAATGGGAAAATGCAGTAAATCTCTGAGAACTTTAAACTCATCAGATATCAGGAAATTTTTGTTCTACTCCTGAAAATCCTGTTTTGTCTTAGCTTTCCCTCTAAGTTCAAAACAACCTGTTCTTGGATAGAGAAGAGCTGCAATCTCTTGATGTTGAAATTCCTGACAGTCATCTGGCCCTATGGCTTTTGCTTTTGTTGAATGTGAATGTTTAAATAAGTCTACGATTGGTTCAACACTTTGCATCACACATTGCCTTTGTCACTCTCATACCCTATCTGTCTCTCCTTCGGAGGGTGGCGTAGTCTATCAAATGTCAATATTAGCTGCGGGGGTGTATCCAAGGGATTTTACTGTGTTTAGGTAAATGGAAGATAGTATTGATGATGAGAAGGTCTTGAGACACACAACTTCAGTAGTAAGTGACAGTTGCTGTTGCTATTTCTGACTTCATTCCTCCTGATGACTCCCTGTCATGTCTGATAGTGTGTGCATAATTTGTCATTAAAATCACCCAGAATTATTAGGTTGTCCACTTTTAAAACATTGAACATAAGGATCACCAGGTCTTTATAAAATTTTTCTTTGCCCTCATTGGTGTTCATCATTGTGGAAGCATAGGCACTGAAGGTGGTAACTTGGTGCTTTCCTGCAAGTGGCAATGCATTTTCATGAGCCTTTCATTCACTCCTTTTGGGAGATATGCAACTTATTGACTAGAATAGTGTTGACTATGAAATCTGCGCCAGCTTCATGGCATTCCCCTTCACGTTTACCATTCTGGGAAAATATGTTTATCCTGCTCTGATTTCAATAAACTGGCATTCTTTTGCTATCCTAGTCTAACTCAGGGCTGCTAATTGGATGTGATTCCTGATAAGTTCTCTCACAAAAATAGGTGTTCATCAATCAAGTCTACTAGATTTCGAGTCATCAATAACCATGCACACATTCCATACACAAATGTTTAGTAGAATCATCTTCACAATTTTGTACATTTCTTAAATTGTTACCACAAGATGGGATCCCCACTTGCCCTTTTAAGAAGGCCAGCTTTATACGAACCAAATAAGTTGAGGCGCTTCTTTCCTACCAACTTCCTTACACATGGAGATGATCAGTGTGGTTCTTAAAAAAGTTGCTAAGACACCTGTGGGTCTAGAGTTTGTCAAATGCCACTGCTGATTATTTAATCTGGTAAGATGACCCTATGACCTGGGCTGCCTCTATTCATGGTTGTGATTACAGTTCCCATTATAGCCATACAGGCTGCTTCATCATTTGCCTCTTGTTATAGGATTTGAAGAAGGTAAAAATGGTAAAATTGTGTGCATGATGTCTTTTGATTAGTGCATAAATTGAATTTAAATCAAAGTTCAATGCCAAAACAACAGTCAAAATTATTTTTGATGGCCTGGAATGTAGTGGATGACCTTAGCATCCTTGATATCTAACCAAGCTTTCAGTGTTCCACAGTACATCCTTAAGCCACATGGCCATTGGATTGTTCAGATCCACCCATTCTCCAGGGAGATGTTTTGCTTGCTCAGCGTAGATGCCACTCTAAGTCACTGACAATTCTGAGGCCTATCAATGCTGTTGAGCCTGTCTACCAAAAGGTTTTATTGGGGTGTGGCTGACATGCATGCCATAGCTTCCTATAACTATAGATGAGAGCTAAGTGAATGAAGCAGACATGAAAAATGTAAAATGGCCCTTAAAAAGGATAGACAGCCCTTATATCAGAGGTATTAGTGTTCCCTGAACACCTATGCACCTCCCAAACATGTAACATTAAATAAATCTGTGTATCTTCTTTGCACTGGTGGCCATATTAATCTTCTTTGTATCATTCCAATTTTAATATATGTGCAGCTAACATAAGTTAGTTTTTATTATTATTGATTAGTAGCAGTATTTAATATTAGATTATATTATTTAAGTTTTCTGTTATTTAATATTTGCATATTTATCTACATCATATTATTTGGAGGCAATTAGGTTGGTCAGTGGTAGGAGTGCTGGGCCAAGAGTCAGGAAGCCCATCTTTTTGACTCTAAATCTGATTGACTTCATATGCTTACTAGCTGTGTCACTCTGAACAGGTCACTTAACCCTATTTGCCTCAGTTTTCTCATCCATATAATGAACTTAGGAGAGAAATGAAAAATTACTCTCCAATCTTTTCCAAGAAAAGTCCAAGTAGGGTCACAAAACGTTGGACAAAACTGAAAAACAGCTGAACAACAAAAATATTATTTTACTTAATATTATCATTTATTTTATACAGAGCACAGCATGTTTCCAAGGAATATTTTTCATACTGAAATTATTGGGGTTTATTCTAATTTATAAGGATAAGAACGGGGACTAGTCATGTGATTTTATTACTTTGCAAATACTTTCATTACTCATGAGCATCAACTCAATTTATAATCTTAAAGAACTGCCTAACCAGGGATGGAGAACCTGCAGCCTTCAAGGCCACATGCCGCCTTCTAGATCCTCAAGTGTGGCCTCTTGACTGAATCCAAACTTCACTGAACGAAACCCCTTAAAAATAATTTGCCCTGTGAAACTTAGACTCACTCAAAAGGCTGCACCCAACTACCTAGAAAGCCATATCTGGCCTCAAGCCTTCACGTCTCCTACCCCTGCTCCTCTGATAACTTTAGTGACTCACACAGAATCATATAGCTGGTATGTGTTAGAGATAGGACTTGAAAAAGTGATCTCGTGGCTTAGAGGTCTTTCTTCTGTCTATTACACCACTCTGATCATGTAGCATTTGTATGTATGCCACAAGTATATCACCTATCTTTATTATTTCAAAAGTGAGCCAGTTGGAATTTCTTAATTATTTTACCCTTAGCTTTGGAACTTTCTAAACTTTATAAAGATAGTTCATTTCTCTTAGTATCAGTGGGGTGAAAGAACCTTACTGTCTTTTTGAGTCTTCTACTGTTTGTTTCAAACATATAATATTAATATTGTTTATTTCCCTGGACCACACAGATCAGAAGGCTCTGGAGAATTTTCAGCACTATACTTGTGACCATATGATTTTTTATGAATACTTTTTACAAGCCTCAAGAATTTGGGATGTTTACATCTAGGCTGTAGCTTGTCTTTACAGAATGAAAAACTTTGGAAATTATCGCAGTTACTTTTTTGATAACAGAAATATATATTCACTAAGTATATAAAATTAGCATGCATGTTGATTGCACTGGTACAATGTTAGCTCAAGGACAAAAATAAATTAACATCATTGTTTCCCAAAACCAAAATTAAGTCAATTAGATATCTAATTTGCAACAGAAAATAATCAATATTAAAAAAAATAAATACACATAGATAAAATGTATAAAAACATAATGTTCACATTTTGAAAAAAAATACAAAACACACACAGTATCATTTCCTTGGTATCTCATGGGAAGAATGTACAAAACTGTATAATATTTTCAAATTTCTTTCTATTATTCTCTAGCTTGCTTTCCAAAGGTACTACTTTTTGAAGACACAAGCTGCATAAAAGATCATTATAGAGGACATGGGTATTGTATCTTCATGAAGAAACAGTTTAATTTACTATGAAAAGTTCATAGCAGCAATATTTAAAGCAACTTGCTGTACATTTAGTTTTACAAAGTTTACTTTTGATAATTTCATATCGGTCTTATACAGGCTTTCTGGGACCACTTTATTTTATTATTGTTTTGATTCTGGCTATAGGTTGGCTGTAGAATTATCAAATCATATAAAATATTTTCATGGTATCTGAGAAGTATAATAGTCAAACTTGTAGTTAGAAAGTTAAAGTTCCTCTAAAGAGAAGAATGATTTGGGGTCAGCAAAATTTTTACTGCCAACTCTATGAGTGCGTTACTCCAGTTTTTCTCATTTTATCCCTATATATTCACTTGTAACTGTTATGATTTTCAGGTATAAGACTGGGAATAACATTTTGTCTACTGCATGTCTTCTATATATACTCCAGTAAGGAACCTGTGAACATGGCATGCATTTTAAATAATGATAATATGTAAAATGTAATACTTTGAGGAAATACTCATTTTTATTTACAGTTCACCGTGATTGAATATGAGAGAAAAACCTCAAGCCATGTAGAAGACCGATTAGTTGTATTTGTTCTGAAGGCTTTTGACAATTTTAGTGCTCTTAAAAACAAGTGCATTTTAAGTTACATTCATAATATTGCTTTGAAAGGTAGAAATACAGAAACAGAAAGTAACAAAGCAGAAACAGTTCTGTTTACTATAGAATAGTCACCATGTTACTGCCATATCCTAAATAATTCCTTGGGAATCCTTGATATGACTATTTTTTTTGGAAGTGCCATTTCATTACAGTTTCGAGGGGCTAAATATTATTCACTTTAAATGGACAACTCATATCAGATCTGGTTATAATATAAAACAATAGAATAGTCAGGTTCCCCAAAAAAATTACCTTCAATGGACTTTAATCAAACCTACAATAATTTAATAACAAAATCATTATACTCTATGGGCTGGGGAAAATGCCAACAACTTGAATTCTTGTCTCAGAGGAGAAGTTCCACTCTATTCAGAGAACTAGACATAAACCAATAAAATATGGCCTCTGGGTTTCATGTCATTTCATAAAATAATAAATAATGAAAATAGCACTACTTGTCCTATCTGTAGATACAATGCTTGTATCAGGCTTAAAATTGAACGTCCATTAAGCTAGGATTGAGGCTCTCAAAATCAAAGAGTAGCAGAGAACAGAAAAACTAAATAGAATAAAAGGCTTAGATGTGGTATTTTTTTGTGAGGTTTAAGTAAATGTGAGCATACTTACAAGGGTATTGCAAATAATGCAATGTAAAGTGTGAGTTTTTTCACACGTAATCGGAATAGATGGCATTTACCAATCTGGATAAATTTAGGTCATTTCAGTTTTGTCCTCAAATCATTTGTCCTTTGCATATTCTGTTAAAATTCCAATAGCACTCTGTGTAACATTTTTTTCTCCATAGATCCTTTATATTCATCACATAAAAATGCAATATAAGCAGTATATCTTTCTCTCAAAAGTGGAAATTGAAAGGTGACTACTTTATCAGGTCTAAATATATACTAAACCATGGCACAGCCAAGGTGGAGGAGTAGAAAGACACACACATGCTAACTCTTCCCCCACAGCCCATAAAATACTTGTAAAAAAAAATGACCCTAAATAAATTCTAGAGCAGCAGAAGCCACAAAACTACAGAGTGAAAAAGATTTCCATTCAAGGTAGTCTGGAAAACCAACAGGAAAGGTCTATTGCACCAGAACAGAGCACAGCCGATGAAGCCCAGTGCAGCCCTGGTTGCTCATCACTCAGGGAGAGAATCCTCAGGAGCAGCGGTGGTTCTCATATCCCTCAACCCATAAACACCAAAGAAAGGTTCAAAGTTCAGTGGCAAAGCTTTCTCATCTGGAGGAGAAGGGAATGAGGTCTGACCATGCCAGCATCAGACACTGTAGCAGCAGCACAGATTTTTGGAGCCCTCCACCTAAAGTCTCTGGGGGAATTCAGAGCTGATCTCAATATCATCCCTGAGAGGCCACCCTGTCCTCTGCCTACAACCCCTGGGAAAATTGAGCAGCCGATATGAATCTCAGCCCTGAGGCAGACCCTGAAGTGAGGACGACCACTGACCTGATGGAGCTGGAGGCTTCTGTGGAGAGGGAATTCTACTATGGACAAATTTTGGGCAGAAAATTTTTGGTTGTTCCCAGACCACTGAGCAAGCAGAACTTCTCTCCTCTTGATTTTGCTCCTTGAAGGAAATGAGATCTTACAGCTTCCCAGAATATGCCCTCCTCTTGATAAAGCACTCAAAAGTCAAGTAATTGTTTGAGAAAATGCCCAAAAAAGGGGAAAAAATAAGAATATATAATGTTACTTCCATGGTGAACAGATATTTTCTTCTATCCTTTCAGATGAGGAAGCACAAAGCATACCATCAGAGGAAGTCAAGGCTTCCCAAGCCTCCAAAATAAATATGTCATCGTCTTAGGCCATGGAAGAGCTCAAAAAGGATTTTGAAAATCAAGTAAGAGAGGTGGAGGAAAAACTGGGAAGAGAAATAAGAGCGATGTACGAAAATCATGAAAAACAAGTCCAAAGCTTGCTAAAGGAGACTCAAAGAAATGCTGAAGAAAACAAAACCTTTAAAAATTGGTTAACTCAATTGGAAAAAGAAGTCCTAAAAGCCAAAGAGGAGAAAATTGCTTTAAAAAGCAGAATCAGCCAAATGCAAAAGGGGGTTCAAAAGCTCACGGAAGAAAACAGTTCTTTAAAAATTAGAATGGAGCACATGGAAGCTAATGACTTTATGAGAAACCAAGAAATTACAAAACAAAACCAAAAGAATGAAACAATAGAATATAATGTGAAATATCTTATTGGATAAACAAATGACCTGTAAAATAGCACCAGAAAAGACTATTTAAAAATTATGGGACTACCTGAAAGCCATGATCAAAAAAAGAGCCTAGATGCCACATTTCATGAAATTATCAAGGAAAATTGCCCCGATATTCTAGAAAAAGTTAGAATCAAAATATAATAGACATTGAAAGAATTCACCAATCATCTCCTGAAATATATCTGAAAAGAGAAACTCCTAGGAATATTGTAACCAAATTGCAGAGTTACAGGTCAAGGAGAAAATTTGGAAACAGCTAGAATGAAACAACTCGGGTATTGTGGAAATAAAATCTGGATAACACAGGTTTTTGCAGCTTCTACATGAAGGGATTGAAGGGCTTAGTATATGACATATCTGAAGTCAAAGGAATTAGGATTACAACCAAGAATCATCTACCCAGCAAAACTGAGTATAATACTTCAAGGGAAACAATGGTCATTCAATGAAATAGAAAACTTTCAAGCATTCTTGATGAAAAGAGAAGAACTGAATAGAAAATCTGACTTCCAAACAAAGAAATCAAGAGAAGCACGGAAAGCTGAACAGGAAAGTGAAATCATACAGGACTTTCTGAAGTCTAACTGTTTCCATTGCTAAATGAAAAGATAACATTTGTAACTCTTGAGACTTTTGTCAATATTTGCGTAGTTGGAGGGATTATACACACAAATGTACACACACATAGACAGAAAGCACAAGGTGAGTTGAATAAGGTTATCTAAAAAAGTAAAATTAAGGGGTGAGAGAGGAATATATTGAGAGGAGAAAGGGAGAGATGAAACGGGGCAAGTAATCTCTCATAAGAGAGGCAAGAAAGAGGTTTCTCAATGGAGGAGAAAAGGGAGGAGGTGAAAGGGAAAAAGGGAAGTTTATTCTCTTCCCATGTGGCTTAAGGAGGGAATAACATGTTGACTCAAATTTATATGAAAATCTATCATACACTACAGGAAAAAAGGGGAGTAGAAGACAAGTGGGGTGGGGGGATGATAGATGGCAGGGCAAATAAGAGGAAGGAGTAATTAGGAGTAAATACTTTTGGGGAGGGACGAGGCCAAAAGAGAATAAATGTGGGGCAGGATATGATATAGGGAAATGTAGTTAGTCTTACATAACAGGACCATTATGGAAGTCTTTCGCAAAACAACACATATATAGACTATATGGAATTGCTTGCCTTCTCAGTGGAGATGAGTGGGGAGGGAGGAAGGGAGAGAAGTTGAAACTCAAAATTTTAGGAACGAGTGTTGAGAATTGTTTTTGCATACAACTGAGAAATAAGAAACACAGGTAATGGGGTATAGAAATTATTCTTGTCCTACAAGAAAAGAGAGAAGATGGGATAAGGGAAGGGAGGAGTGTGATAGAACGGAGGACATATTGAGGTAAGGCATAATCAGAATGCAAGGCATTATGGGGTGGGGGAAGGGGAGAGCTGAATAGAAAATTTGGAACTCAAAATTTTGTGGAAACGAATGTTGAAAACTAAAAATCAATCAATAAATACGAACTAAAACAACACTCTTTGTGATGCCAAGCACTGGAAATCAAGGGGATGAACATCAATTGGAGAATGACTGAATACATTGTGGTATATAAATGTAATGAAATGCTATTGTGCTGTAAGAAATGATGAACAGGAAGACTTCAGAGAGGCCTGGAAAAACTTACATAAACTGATGCTGACTGAAAGGAGTTGAACCAGGAGAACTTTGTACACAGCAGCAATCATATTGTGTGAAGATTTTTCTCGCAGACTTAGAACTTCATTGAAATACAAGGACATAAAAAACTCGCAGTGGTCTCGTAAGGCAAAATGACTTCCACACCCAGAGAAAGAACTATGTAATTTGATCACAGAAGGTCACAGATGATTTTCTTTTCTATTATGCGTTGTTTTGTTTTATGATTTCTCCCATTCCTTTTAATTCTTCTGTGCAACATGACTAAAGTGAAAATATATATAATAGGAATGTATGTGTAGAACCTATATAAAATTGTAAGCCGTATCAAGGCAGGAGGAGGGAGGGAGGGGAGAAGAAGTGAAAGGAAGGGAGTAAAAATATAAGATATATGGAAGTAATTGTAGAACACTGAAAACAAATAAAATAATTTAAAAAAACAAAAAAATCTAAGTATTCTTACCTTTGACTTTACTATATAACTAATAAACTCATATGTCTATATGTTGAATGAAATATAAGGGGGGGGGGGTGAGTGTTACAGAAATATGACAGTAGAAAAGTGGCTTGGAAATGAAACTGGAGTGTAACGATTATTCCAACATGTCCACTATGACCAATGATTCTGTAGTATGCATGAGTGGATAGTTAGTGTTGGAAACGGCTGTCAGGGAGGCTATCATTATGAGACTGACAAGACACAGTAAGTGCTAAGAAGATGTAGCAAGTGAGAAAAGAAAAGTTTTAAGATGATAACTAGTTTGTTTCCTTTGGAGAAGGTATAAGAGAGAGTACAGTGGACGGGTTGGAAAGTTTGAGACTGGTCTGTTGGGTAGGGTTGGGGAGCTTTATAGTAATAGGAATAAAGGAATAGTCAATAGAGATTGAAAACATATTCTGAACAATAAAATTATGAGCTTCTTAATCAGCAAGATGGGGCAAATATCATTGTGTGTAAGCATATTAATGGAAAATGTGTTCACACATTTTATCATTGTGCAAAAGTTTGAATATGGGTAGTGCTATCCTGGGGTGGCTGGTATAATAGGTTGTACTTGTGTGGATGAAAGGGGAGGTTTATGGAATGTATTTGTAGAACCTTTAGGAAATTGTATGCCATTTCAGGGAGGTAGTGGGGAAGGAGATGGAGGGAGCGGAAAAGTTTTAAGAGACAAGAAAGCGATTGTAAAACACACGAAAACAAATAAAATAATTATTTTAAAAAATATATGAAAACACGTATTGTTGGGTTGTGATTTTTAATGCATTCTGCTATTCATCTCTGGTTAATGGAAGAGTTTATTCTGTTCACATTCACAGTTATGATTACTATCTGTGTCTTTCCCTCCATCCTCTTTCCACCCATTTGTGTTTTTAGTTCTCCCTTCTCCCTTCCCCTCCACAAGAGTTTTAATTTTTGATGACCACTTCCCTCGGTCTTCCCTTCTTTCAGTCCCCTGGCCCTTTAACTCTCCTTCTTCCCTCCCTTTTACCACTCTTCTCTTTTCTTTCTACCTTCCTTTCCTACTGCCTATAGAGCTAGTTAGGTTTCTATACTTAAATGAATTTGTTGTGCTCTCCTTGAACCAAATCCGATGAAAGTAAATATTAAAAAATGCTCATCTCCCTCCTCTATTTCACTCTACTGAAATATAATTGTCTACCCATACTGTGATGTAATTTACCATTTCCTACCCCATCATTTGCACATGTCTTGCTACAATTCCTTCACACCTTTAAACAACATTTTTATCATCACATATACTTTATAGCCTCTCCCTCCATCTATGTATACCCCTTTTACATATCGTGATAAATACACAGCTCACAAGATTAGCAAGAATCATCTTCCCTTACAAGGATGTAAACAGTATGCCTATATTGAATATCCATATTTCCCCCCTGTTTACCTTTTTATGCCTCTATTGAGTTTGCTTTAGAACTCTTGGTTTTCATCTGGAAAGTCGAGAAATCACGTATTGCATTGAATGTCCATCTCCTTACCTGAAATATTATGCTCACCTTTGCTGGGTAATTGATACTTGGTTGTAGTTTCAGCCCCTTGCCTTAAGTAATATCATATTCCAATTCCTTAGATCTTTAAATATAGAAGCTGCAAGGTCCTGTGTAATCCTGAATGTAGTTCCTTGATATTTCAGTGGTTTCTTACTGGCTACCTGTAATATTTTCTACCTCACCTGATAATTCTGGAATGTGGCGATGATATGCTTTGGTGTTTTTAGTTGGGGATCCCTTTAGAGAGGTGAGTGGTGAATTCTTCTCTGTATCTAGGACTTCTTAGCAGTTTTCTTTGATGCTTTCTTGGAAGGTATTGTCTACGGTCTTTTTTTCATCATGGCTTTCTTGTAGACCACTCATTCTGAGATTTTCTGTCCTGGATCTCTTTTCCAGGTCTGTTGTTTTTCCAATTAGATATTTTACATTTTCTTCTATCTTTTCATTCTTTAGATTCTGTTTGACTGATTCTTGATTTCTCATAGTGTCATTAGCTTATACTTCTCATTTTTATCAAATTGTTTTCTTCAGTTAACTTTTGCATCTCCTTTTCCATCTGCCCAATTGTTCCTTTTAAGGAGTTATTTTCCCCAGTTAGTTTTCTACTTCCTTTTCCATTTGTCCAATTTTCCTTTCAAATTCTACTCTGATTTCTTTTTTCATATTCTTAGAATCATTGGCCAGTTTTTCTCCTATTTCTCTATTTTGGCTTTTAAAATCCTTCTTCTGCTCTTCCAATAATGTTCTTTGTGCTTCAGACCAGTTCATTTTCCCTTCTGAAATATCAGATGAAAGTACAATCTCAATGCTGACCTGTTTGGTATTTGTGCTTTGGACCTAATCCCCACAGAAAGATTCTATGGTCTTTTTTGCTTTGCTTCTTACTCATGATGATGGTGATCACCCTTTTCCTAACTTTTAAAGTAGATTTCAGCTTCTGGAGCACAAGAGGCTCTGTCCCACAGTTCTTGTGCCTTGAACTTTAGGCTTGGTGTGTTGTGCTCTCTGGATTTTTCAACTAGAAGCTAAAGTGATGCAGTTTTCCTTGTGCTCAGCTGGATGGTGTGAGACAACAGAGGCCAGGTAAGGTCTTCCTGGATTTTCCTAGAGTTATCCTGGAGCTAGCTGTATTAAGTGTGGGTAGAGGGGTGGTCTGGCTACAGCAGGTCTCCTCTGCTGAGGTAGTGCATAGGAAAGCTCAGTGAGTGGTGATCCCAGCTGCTCTAGTGTCTTCCTGTTTCCCATGATGTGCAGAGGCACCTCTGGGGTTCTGGTGTTGTTGGTTGTGGGCTCCTCTCCCCCCCACCTTGGATCTCGAGATTTCCTCCCAGTTTGATGAGGTTAGGCTGTCTGGGACAGCTCTGGTCCTACACTAGTCTCCTTTAGCCACAACAAGAGGCACCCTACTTAGCGATTTTCTTAGTCTCATGTCCTGAGAGACTGTTTACACTTTGGCTGCTTCCACTCTTCAGGATTTTTCTCGGGAAGTATTTTATGGGTCTTTAAAGGTCATCAAGGGGAGGGGGAGAGCATTTATCAGTCACTCCACAATCTTGGCTCTTGGAAGTTCAATTAGGCCACTTACAGACATTTGATCTGTGGGCTGATAGTCTCAGGAGCAGCTGCTGCAGATATCTTGGGTTATTCAGTTCTCACTTGCTTGGTTCAGCTGGACTTCAGATCTGGACTGATATGTCTGAGATTCCACAGTGCAACCACTGCCTCAGAGTATGAGGAGCTTCCTGTTTGACCCTGTAATGACGAGGATGTGCTATTACAGCCTGTGAGCCATGTACTATATGCTCCTCCAATCTCTTAAAACAGATCCTTACTGTGGATCTTCCAGTCTGTCCTGGGCTGTGAATCTGCCACTATCTGTCTCCTATTGAATTGTGCCCCTACATAGTCGGGTCAGAGCCTCTTTTTAGAGGTATCTGAAGGAGTTTTTCTAAGAGTTTAGGAGAGTAATTGCTCTCACTTTGCCATCTTGACTCCGCCCCCATTTTCGTATATTTCTTAGAGTTAGGCTTATATTGGTAAAGGAACTTCTTCTTTTTTTATTGAGATTTATCAGCAACTTTTCCTGTGAGTCTTATAGATTTTCCTCTCCCTCAGGGTGTTACCACCTTAGAGGAAAACCGGACAAAAATTCTTTATGTGAATTCCAGAGTGTTAGATTAAAAAAATAGATCTTCCATTTAATATGTATGTGACCACATCCAAGTGATTTAACCTCTCTGGAGGAAATTTCTTCTATTGTAAAATGTGGTGACCATATCAAAGGAGCTCAGTAATGTCATATGTCATTAGAAATCCAAATAACGGTAAAACAATGGCAAGAACACTACCTATGGCACTGGCAGAAGAGCTTACGATTTGCTTGACCTTGAACAAATTAATTAACTTCTCTACTGCTAAATTTCATCATCTGCAAAATTGAGGGGTATAATTAAATGGTCTTTAAGTTGGAGATTTCTAGTTTTAAAATGCTTTCATTAGAGATTTCACCATATCTTTTTTTCTATTGAGTGGTTGGTTTCATTAACCAATGATTATATAAAGAAGTATTCATTGCAACTGCAATTCATAAATACATACATACATACACACGTTCATATATATGTAGTCTCTTACTGACACAGGACAATACAGGATGACTTGAAAAGGTTCTGTGCTCCATGAACAAAGCAGAATTGAAGTGAGTCAGAAGAAATGATGTGACGACATCTAGAGAATCCATCCCAAATATTCAGATGTAATATTTGTGACTGACCTGTGGTAGATCATTCCAAAGTCATGTTAGTCTAATCAGTCACAGTCAGACAAACTATAACTTGGTAGTGATATACTATAACTAATGTGGTGATGTAATTTTGGTCCTCTTCAACAACAAGGAACAACAACCCATCAAGTAATGCTACAGTTGGATATTGCATCTATGGGTGCATATGTGTGTGCATGTATTTGTGTGTGTATATACACACACATATTGTTTGTATATAAATGTATAAATACATATACATATGTATCCATACTTATATGTATACATATTATATAAAACCATTGTAGGATCATATAACATAGTAGACAGCATTTATAGAGCATATATAATATACTTGGTACTTTGATAAGAATGCTATCTCATTTAATACTCATAACAACCCTAGGAGGTAGGTACTATAATTAACACCACTTTACAGTCAATAAAGTTGACAATACCAGAGGTTAAGTGACTTGCCCCAGGTCACACAGGTAGTAAGTGTCTGTTTGAAATCAAATTTGAACTCAGGTCTTTCTGACTCCTACCCCAGTGCTCTATCCAACATAACACCTAGCTCTTTCCTTATCTAGTACTATGTCCAGCCCATAGCATATAGTAAATAAATAATTAATTTTATATATAACAGTAGTTTAATAGATTTAGGAATTCACCTTCTTTCATTTTTTCCTTGTAATAGAATAGAATTGCAAGTTCTGTATTAAATTAAAAGTTTTTTTCTTTTTTTTTAAGGACAGAGAATAGCTATTTTGTCCTCCTTTGTATCTTTACCTTTTAGTAATGTGTCTTGTGCATCATAAACAGTTAATAAACCTTGATGAATTGAAACGAATTGAATGATGTAGAAAAATAATCCTTAACTAACCTATGATCTTTAGAACACAACTTTATTTAGTTATCCAAGTCACGCTTCCTGTATCTGTTTGCCCCCAATCGATTGTCATTCATTTATGTCAAAGGGTTGACAGAAATGATGCACTCATTTGTTCAGGGATGAATATTCATGGAAGCAAAATATCAGTGGATTTCAGGAATGGTTGGCAAATTCAGAATAAAGAGAGAGACAATTTTTTTTTTTTTATCTCATGGAATTAATTTCATGCTAAAGACTTATGTTTATGTTCCAGAAATGTATTATCTTTCCTCTCAGTGAGTAGAAAATGTTTTCAGAGTTTCACTAAGACAATGACTTCAGGGCTAAGTATTATGTGAACACATTGGGATTTCTAAAGTATCATTAAAAGCGGCTTTGGATATGCTTGTATTAATAGATATAGGTGAAACTTGAAGAGTGATTGAGATTGTTTTAAAATATCATTTACTTTTCCATTCATCTTAGTAACTTTATGGTTTATAGTCATGATAGTAGCAGGGCTATCAGTATTTTAATAAAAAATATTTTTGCAAAAGATAAAATGTTTATTGGATTATTTATTCACATCTTTGATCAGAAAAACATGCCTCTGAAAGGCAGAATGTGAATCAAAGGATGGTGTTACTTTTTCTTGATAAAATCTAGATGATTTATAAAATATGACAATTTTTTCTTTACTGTATAATAATGACCATAACACCTCCTTTCCACAAATGACCACAATATCTCTTTCCTTTCCAACATTTCTCATCTCCCTATAAAATGTTTCAACTTCAAGCTCCTTTTACTTTTTTTCTTGGTCAAAATGTTTTCTACTATTCAATATTTTTTGGACTGAAATTTTGACTAATTGTGTTATATATATATATATATGTATATATATATATATATATATATATATACATATATATATATATACACACACACATATAACCAAGATAACTCACTATAATATGCCCCAGAGACATATACTTCAAAATCTTTAGTGATAATGGGCTCTAGACTGCTCTATCTCCTAGAGAGGTTGGTGTAGGACTTTCTCCTATAGCCTCTGTTCAAACTCCCTCTCTTCCTCTCTCTAGAGAGATAGAAACAATTCCTAGCTTTTCAGCTGCTAGGCAAGGACTGATCCAAAGAATTAGAAACAACAGGAATGAAAAACAGGTTCATTGGCTGAGGGACAGAAGGAAAGGTCTAAATTCTATAGTAATTTTCCACTGGGAGTTGAGATATGAAAAAACATAGCAGAAATGATTCAATATGGCCTCAGGTAATCTCTTTGACCACCAAACCAGGATTGAGGTCCAGCTTATGTAGTCTATAAAATACAAAAATCACATCAGAGTAGACCCTCACCTCCATTTCTCTCACCATATCTGGGTAGCATTTGCAGTCATACTTAGCAAAATAATGGAGAATGAACTCAATCGAAATTAAAAAAAATATTAATTTTCTCTCTCTGTCTCTGTCTCTCCCTCTCCCTCCTTCCCTCGCTCTCTCTCTCTTTCTCTCCCTGATGGATCTCTCTGACAGCATGTTTATGCCTTTGAACCACTTCATAGAATAGCGTTTTAAATATATAAAATAAAATGCATTATATTCCTAAGGAAATTAGTTATTTTCAAATACTGTTTTACATGCTTGCATACAAACAAATGGATGTATATATGTACACATACAAAAACATGAATACATGTATTGATATAGGACACACTTATATGTGTCTCTGTATCAGTGTAAATATATTAGAACTGCATATTGATATCACTATAGATATTTCACCTTTTTAGGTAAAACCAAGTGTGAGTTTTATGTATTTTATCTTTTGTGGTGATCTCAATCTCTTTTCATTTCGTGTTCCTGATTTTGTCTACTGTGAATCTCCTTGGTAAATCTAGAAGAATGAATTCTGGAATTCCTGATTTCTCTTTCCATCTAGATATAATGGATAAGGAACATCACACACTGAGGCACTTTGTCCAGGTCTTTCTGCAACTGAGTCACCTCTTTTGAACATGTAACCTTATCTACCCTCAGATTCCAGTAAGAGGAACATGTATAATATGTGACAGTAAAGCACCATCACTTGATGTTGCCAATTTTTATAGACAAGATTTTAAAGAGATCTAGTGTTGGTATTAAGATGTCGCTGAAAGTGTGTGGAATAGTGATATGTCAACACATAAAAACAGTCTAGCTTTGCTAAATTATCTTAACATTAAATGAAAATGCCTCTGGATCCATATGATCCCATACTTGAAATAGGCTGTTACCTCTACTGGCCCCGTCTTTCAGAGATTATTTTATGATATTTTTCTGCCTCACTCTGATATAATTTATTACCTTTTTGTATGCTCTTTTAGATTTTTATTTATTCTTTTGAAAATAAATTTTTAAATATGTATATATTTGATAATTTCAATGGTTTTATAATTAAATAATAGAGTGCATGTTAAATATAATCTGTAAATATATTTAATAGCTTTTGTACTCTAATTTTAAAGGGAATATATTAATAGACATATTTCCATGTTTATCAAACTATATCTATTTATTTTATAACCTCAGTCTATATTAATATCGATATCTGTGGACTTATGTCTATTTATACATATTGTATGTATATATATAGAATATATGTGTGTGTTTATTTATATATAAATGTGTGTATATGTGGGTAGCCATATCTAACTATAGATATAGATTGATCTTCATGAGTATATAACATTATGGAAAATGAATTTATAAAACATAGCTCTATTTATCTATATACCTGCTCATGTATTTACAGACATATCTCCATATCATTGTCCTGCAGATGTAATAGAGTGATTTAATTTACAAAATATTTATATAACTATACAGAGAGTACTAATTGCTAAAAATGTAGATAGATAGACAACACAAACAATAAGGAGAAATTCTGTACCTTCTTGATTTTGCTTCTTACCAGGTAATCCCTCTGTCTAATGGCTGATGTCCATTCTGTTTAGAATGTATAGTGTATGCCTATTTTCACTTATAGCATCTCTCATCTGTCTGATGTCTCCATCTTTTCTGACACTACAAATTTCATGTAGTCATGAAATTTCCTTTCTCTCAAATTGAACTTAGCATAATCACTGTTAAAACCACCTCCCAAGGGGACTATTTCATTCTCTCAAGGGGCAATGCGCTATTCTTTTTTACAACAATTTATTTTAAGTTTTCAACTCACTTCTAAAAGATTTTGAATTCTAAATTTCCTCACCATCTCTCGCCTTCTCTACCCCAGGAAAGACTGTATTCCAACCACCCCTTTCCCTATTCTGCCCTCCCGTATTCCACCACCTTCTTATATCCTACTCCCTTCTATTTTTCTGCAGGCGAGATAGATTTCTCTACCCCACTGCCTGTGCAACTTATTTCCCAATAACATGCAGAAAATAAGTTTTATCATTCAATTTAAAGCTTTCAATTTCACATTCTCTCCCTCCCTCCGCCAAATTCATTGAGAAGAGAAGCAATTCTATAAGGTCGTGCATTTGTAGCCATGCAAAACACTTCCATAATAGCCAAGTTGCAAAAACTAGTCATATTTCCCTCTATCTTGTCCTGTCCTGCATTTGTTCCATTCTGTCCCTTGGCCTGTCCCCCCATAACAGAGTTTACTTCTGATTACCCTTTCAGCATCTGGAAGCCTTTCTGTTATACTGCCCCTCCTATTCCCTTATCCCTTGCTTTCCTACAGAGTAAGAGAGACTTCAATACCCAACTGAATGTCTCTTATTCTCTCTTTAAGCCAAATCTAATGAGAGTAAGGCTCACTTATTCACCCTCACCTTCACCTTCTTCCGCTCCATTGTAAAAGCTCTTCCTTGTCTCTTTTATATGAGATGATACATACACATATGCACACATATACATGCACACACATACATATACAGCTATATACATACTACACATATACCTACACATATGTAATGTACATGCATACATATACACACAAAACACATAGGCACACATATGTTCATACATACACACATATGTATATGTATGTGTATTCCCTCAAACTACCCTAATACTGAAGAGGGTCACATGAGATATAAATATCATCTTTACATGTTGGTATGTGAAGAGTTCAATTTTAATGAGTTCCTTATGCCATCTCTTTCGTACTTATGTTTTCATGTTTCTCTTGATTCTTATATTTGAAAGTCAAATATCTGTTCATCTCTGGTCTTTTCAACAAGTTTGCTTGTAAGTCCTTTGTTCATTTTTCTTCCTGAAGTATTATATTCAGTTTTACTCTGTATGTAATTCTTGGTTTAATCCTAGCCCCTTTGATCTCTGGAATATCGTATTCCAAGTCGTCTGATCATTTAGTATAGAAGCTATGAAATCCTGTGTTATCATGATTGTGCTTCCATACAATCCCATGGAATTGCTTTCTTTTTTTCTGTCTGATTGTAATATTTTCTCTTTGCCCTGAGAACTCTGTGGTTTGACTAAAATATTACTAGGAGTTTTCTTTCAAGGCCTGTTCCAGGAGGTAATTGGTGAATTCTATTCATTTCTACTTTATTCTCTAGTTCTAGCATATCAGGGACATTTTGCTTGATAATTTCTTTTTTTTATATTTATTTTTTTTTCTTTTTTAATGTTTAACAATCACTGCCATACAATTGAGATTTTATCCCCCCACCTACCCCCCACTACCCCCCTCCCTCACCACGACTGCATACTATTCTGTATAAATTCTACATATACTTTCCTATTGAGTATATTTTCACTATAGTCATGCTATGTAGTCAGACTAAAATAAATGAAAGAAATCGTATAACAAATCAGAACATGATACACAAACACATACACATACACAAACATGATCTGCTACATTTTGTGAGTGACTGCCATATTTCTTTCTCTGAGTGTGGAAGGCATTTTGCCTTGAGAAACACCTTTGGGATTTTTTTTTATAAGAAGTTTTTGCGTTATAACAAAATTCCAAGTCTACCAGAAAAAATTCTCACACACTGTGGTCGTTGCTGTGCACAAAGTTCTCCTGTTTCTGCTCCTTTCACTCAGCATCAGGTCATATAAGTCCTTCCAGGCCTCTCTGAAGTCTTCTTGTTCATCATTTCTTATGGCACAATAGTACTCCATTACATTCATATAATATAATTTATTCAGCCATTCCCCAATTGATGGACATCCCCTTGACTTCCAGTTTTTGGCAACTACATAGAGTGCTGCTATAAATATTTTTGTACATGTGGGACCCTTTCCCATTTTTATGATCTCTTGGGGATATAGTGCTAGTAGTGATATTGCTGGGTCAAAGGGTATGCATATTTTTGTAGCCCTTTGGTCATAGTTCCAAATTGCTCTCCAGAATGGTTGGATGCGCTCGCAGCTCCACCAACAATGAATTAGTGTTCCAACTCTCCCACATCCTCTCCAGCATTTATCATTTTCTTGTTCTGTCATGTTTGCCAATCTTATAGGTGTGATGTGGTACCTCAGAGTTGTTTTGATTTGCATCTCTCTAATCAATAGTGATTTAGAGCATTTTTTCATATGATTATAGATAGCTTTAATTTCTTCCTCTGAAAATTGCCTGTTCATATCCTTCGACTATTTATCAATTGGGGAATGACTTGTATGATTGTACATTTGGGTCAGTTTTCTATATATTCCAGAAATGAGGCCTTTATCCCCGAGCTTAGCTGTAAAAATTCTTTCCCAATTTACTACATCCCTCCGGATTTTGGTTGCATTGGGTTTGGTTGTGCAAAAACTTCTCAGTTTAATATAATCAAAGTTATCCATTTTGCATTTCATAATGCATTCTATCTCTCCTTTAGTAAAGAATTCTTCCCTTCTCCATAGATCTGATAAATACACTATTCCTTGCTTCTCCAGTTTATTCATGGTATCAATCTTTATACCTAAATCATGTACCCATTTGGACTTTATTTTTGTGTACGGGGCCAGGTATGGGTCTATGCCTAATTTCTGCCACACTGTTATCCAGTTTTCCCAGCAATTTTTGTCAAACAATGAGTTCTTATCCCAGAAGCTGGGGTCCTTGGGTTTATCAAACAGAAGGTTGCTATATTCCTTGCCTACTGCATCTTGAGTGCCAAGTCTATTCCACTTGTCTACCTCTCTGTTTCTTAGCCAGTACCAAGTGGTTTTGGTAATTGCTGCTTTATAGTACAGTTTGAGGTCTGGTAGCGTTAAGCCACCTTCCCAAGCATTCCTTTTCATTAGTCCCTTTGATATTCTGGACCTTTTGTTTTTCCAAAGGAATTTTGATATTATTTTATCCAGCTCTAGAAAGCAATTGTCTGATAGTTTAATTGGTATGGCACTAAATAAGTATATTAATTTAGGTAGAATTGTCATTTTTATTAAATTAGCACGGCCTACCCATGAGCAACTAATGTTTTTCCACTTACTTAAATCTGACTTTATTTGTGCAAAAAGTGTCTTGTAATTGTGTTCATATAATCCCTGGGTTTGTTTTGGCAGGTAGACTCCTAAGTATTTTATACTGTCTACCCTAGCTTTAAATGGGAATTCTCTTTCTATCTCTTGCTGTTGGACTTGGTTGCTAATATATAGGAACGTGGAAGATTTGTGTGGGTTTGGTTTGTAACCTGCAACTTTGCCAAAGTTGTTTATTAATTCTAGTAATTTTTTACTTGAATCTCTGGGATTCTCTAGGTAAATCATCATATCATCTGCAAATAGTGATAACTTGGTTTCTTCTTTGGCTATTCTTATTCCTTGAATATCTTTATCCTGTCTAATTGCTACAGCTAACATTTCTAGTACCATATTGAATAATAGTGGTGATAATGGACAACCTTGTTTCACCCCTGATCTTATTGGGAATGCATCTAGCTTATCCCCATTGCATATAATGCTTGCTGAAGGTTTTAGATAGATACTGCTTATTATTTTATGGAAAGTTCCCTTTATTCCTACGTTCTCCAGTGTTTTTAGTAGGAATGGGTGGTTGCTTGATAATTTCTTGAAAAATGATGTCTAGGTCCTTGTAGCCCAATAATTTTTTTTTAAATTCTCTCTCCTGAGTCTCCTTTGCAGGTCAATTGTGTTTCCAATGAGATATTTAATATTGTCTTCTATTTTTTCAGTATTTTGATTTTGTTTTATATTTTCCTGATTTCTCATAAAGGCATTAGCTTCCATTTTTTCCATTCTAAATTTGAAGGAATATTTTTTTTCAGTGAGCCTTTGAACCTCCTTTTCCATTTGTCCAATTCTGCTTTTAAAGGCATTCTTCTCCTCATTGGTTTTTCGGACTTCTTTTGACATATGGGTTAATGTATTTTAAAATGTTATTTCCTTCAGCATTTCAAGGGTGTCCTTTATCAAGCTGTTGACTTGATTTTCGTGCTTTTCTTGCATCATTCTCATTTCTCTTCCCAATTTTCGCTCTACTTCTCTTACGTGATTGTCAAAATCCTTTTTGAGTTCTTCCATGATCTGAGTTCATTTCACATTTTTCTTGGTGGCTTTGGATGTAGGAGTCTTGACATTGCTCTCTTCCTCTGGTTGTAAGTTTGGATATTCCTGTGGTTGTGTGCTTTGATCTTACTCCTTGTAAGAAAATACATGTTCAATAAGAAAGCAATCTTCTACAGTCTTATTGTCCCCCTTTTTGTGGTTTTTCTCAGACAGTTCCTTAACTTTTGAGATCTTTATTAAGTGGAAAGTACACTATCTCAAGTTTCAGGGGTTTTGTATAGCTATTTTCAGAGATATCTCTACGGGCTGGTAAATTATCATTTCCTCCCAAATAGTATGATCGAAGGATATGTGTTTATTCCTCTCCTTGCCTTTAATATGACCTGTGAGCAACCAGAAGTGCTCTTTTCTGCCCTGGAACTGGGAATAGAATTCTCTCTCCACAGCCACCACAATCTCTGCAATGCCAACACTCCTCGTCCACTCAGGACTACCACCCGGGACTGTGATCCTGATTAGTCAATTGATTCTGCTACCACTCATAGGACAAGAGTTCCAGAAGCAGTTGCCACTACAGTAGTTGTTTCTGCTGCCCTGGGGCTGGGACTGGGCCTGGGGCAAGACCATTTCCCTCTTTAACTTAGGTGAGAGAACTTTCACATTGAGCTTTGAAGCTCTCTTTGGTGTTTTGTGAGTTGAGAAATCTGGAAACCACTTCAGCTGCCAGTGATTAAGCACCCTAAAGTCTGCTCCAATCTCATCTGTGCCCTGTGTGGCCCAACTTGTGCTGTGTTCTCATCTAAGCCAGGAGCAACCGACCCTTCCTCTCAGCCTTCCAGATTGTCTTTGGCTGGAAATATCTTTCACTCTGTGATTTTGTGACTTATGATGGTCTAAAATTTGTTTAGAGCCATTTTTACAAGTATTTTGAGGGGTTTGATGGAGAGCTTAGGTACTACTCCTTCTTCTGCTTCTACTCCACTATCTTGATTCGACCTGTGGCAATGCCCTATTCTTTAGATATGAATTATATATTTAAATATTTTGGTATGGACATTTAACCAGTTTCCAATCTATGTCATTTTCACTTTTTTATCTATTCCACAGTAATGTCATGAGGTAATAATGGAATGCTTTATAAAAATTTTAGGAAACACAGATATGTATATATGTTTATACATGCATATAGAGAGCTAGATACATGTGTGTATGATTCATATGTGTGTGATTCATAGCATTTCTGATTTAACTCTATATTAAGATTTTAACAAGATGATATTAATCTATTATATCCAGTTTTAATGAAACTATAATGACTCATTTTTCTTTGAATGGTAACGAAATTTCCCTTATTTTCTATGATTTTGTTAGTAATCAAAGTCAAGCTCACTGTATTTTCTCACTGCATTTTGTCCCCACTTACTTAATTATTAAGTCTTCATAATCTTTCTACACCATAAATTTAATTTATCTGGACATAGTGTCTTGAGCACATCAAAGGCAATAAAATATTTTCTTATTTTATTTTGATGTATCTGAGGCAACACTTCGTTATTAAGCATTTTAATCTCTGTTTTCAAGTATACATATCAGTATTATTTATTGAATTGGTGGAGATATGATTTAAATATTTTGGAGATGCCAATGAAAAGATATTCAGAAGAAAATAATGACTTCTAGCCAGGAGGAATTTGTGAAGGGTAGGAGTAGATTGTGCTTATTCAGGCCAGAAAAAAAAAAAAAGACATTTCAGTATTCAGGAAGATGTTTGTTGCAAAGAAATAAGTCTTCGAAAAATTAAGGTAAATAAGCCTGTAAGGTACTACATTAAAGATAGTTTGTCCACCATTGTCATGTACATTTGGAAACGAGAAAAAGGTTTTAATCTCTTTAGTTTTCATTATTGACTTGTGTTCATTCGTTTCCCCAATAACCCTTTGATACATTTTTATTTTCAATTAATTTAATTCACAGTGATCAAGATGTCTAACCCGTGATTATGTCTATCATCTGAATGATGCTACCTTAAGTGTGTGAATTGTACAGTTTGAGCATGATGGAATATCACTTTCCTCCCCTTCTTTCTTTTTCTCTTTATCTCTCTCTTTCTTCTTTTCTTGAAGCTCAAACTGTAAAGACACATTTGTTAATGTATCTCCTAAAGAAAGAATTCGACTTTCAAGCTGATGTTATCTGGGCAACTGCCTTTTTCTATATACCATACTGAATTAGTTCAAATTGGCTGAAAACCAAAGGTTATATGTCCCCATAATTGAACTTTCCAGAACTCGTAGCAAAACGTTTTTTTTTTTTTCCTTCCTTTTTAGTAGAGGAAACTTACCCTTGAAATTGACGCTCTTTTTGGTTTTGAGTTTATTTTATGATGGCCTTTTTACGCCCTAGTGGTTTGGATTTTGGTTGTGCTGTATGTAAGCAGTGTGGTTAACATTTATGTCTCTTTTCTTATGTTGTTTATCTTGGAGTACATTCTGGAAATCAAATCCTTAAGTCATTTGAGTCTTATAATTTTTAGTTGAACTTTAAAGCAACTACAATGCTAAATCCTGAAAGCCCAGCATTCTTAGACTTGTTGCCTGACAGGTGGTATAGCAAGCAAAACCAAAAACTTGATATTAAAGTGATATGAAGGTTCATTTTACCAACCTGTAATTTGTGTTTCAGCTCAATCTTTCTATTAAAATTGCTTCTAGTAAACTGTAGGTCATTGCCTTACTTATGTAGTTTTCAAACTTGATAGATAATCGTATAGAAAATACTTATTAATATACTCCAAATACTATTGTGTCAGACTATTGAAGTTATTTTTCCCCTCATTAAATTATTGACTTTTTTAAAAAAGAGAACTTATGGGACCTGTGCAGGGCAGTGAATTTGACTTTCTTAGAATCATCGCTTGGTTTTGTATAACTTATTACATCATTACATAGGGTTGTTGCTTGCAGTTTTCATTTGCATTGTTGCTTGCAATGCACAAAACATAGAAGATATATGTCAGCAGAAACCATTCATTCGTGTATCACTAGTTGATAAAAATAAAAGTGAATTTCAGTCTTGATATGTTGCATGCTGTATAGACATTCATATATTCAGAAGATGTTTCAGAGGAGTGACCGTTTCCTTATTGTATCTTCTTTTAAAACGTAATCTATGATAGGGTTGGAATCTAATCTGTTTTCCAGTACCCTGCTTCCTAATGGCACTCCAAATCGTCTTATTATGAGCTAATCTTTTCCCACCACAATCCTCTTCTAACTGTGTTCATTTTTGAAACAGGGATGGAAATTTGCACAATTTAACAAAGTTTATGAGACAAGATTTAAAAACGTAAAAGAAAGAAAGTTGAGGAAATTGACAGAATGTGTGAATCTGGGGTATTACCACTTCTCTGCTTGTTAAATTCCGGTGTGTCTTGAAAGTTTCTTTCAAATACAACTTTTCCTTTAAGCTTTTTCTACCTCTAGATTATTAAATTTTCCCCCCTAAGATCTCAAAAAAGGAATGCAAAGATAATATGAGAGGATGAACCAGATATAGTGATGACATTTTGGTATACAATATTAATACATTAAGAAAACTCTGTAATTCTGCAAGCCTTTCAAATTACTGTGGCTTTAGTAAAGAAATTTTCAAAAGACTAAAAAATAATGAACTTCCTGATTTGACTATTTTGAGCAGTTATTACATTCTAGCTTCCTGTGTCTTTATGTTTCCAATGATATTAACCTGTATTAATTTGTTCTCCTGGGAATGCCAGCCCGCACTGATCATCCTTCTCTGTACTTTATTGCTCAGTCACATCTCATAGGTGCTTGCCTTTCATAGCTAGACTTCTAGAGTGATATATGTCTTTTACTTAAAATCTGCCCCCATGACCGTTAACAGAGTATTAAGCAGGGAAAAAGAAATTTGAATAGAAACTTAAAAAATAAAGACCAAAACAAAACAATAACCAAAAAACACAAGTAAAATGCCCAGCCCAACTTTCTCTTAATTTCTCTTCTGAATATACTCCCTTTAACTTCTCCAGACTCCAGTACAGACTGTGTCCACACAGGTTACCATGTTCACCCCCCCCAAAAAATCTTCAACTTAATCTTAGTTTTTCTTTCCTATTAGATTTTTAAAAAGTCTATTTACAATTTTTTTTTTTATTTTCAACATTCAATTCTACCAGCACTTGAGTTTTAAATTGTGTACACCTTTCCTCCTTCCCCAAGACAGTGTGCAGCCTGATATCGGCTCTACGTAAACATTCATATTAAATATATTTTCACATTAGTCATGTTGGAAAGAAGAATTAAACCAAATGGAATGAACCAAGAGAAAGAAGAAACAAAACAAAAGAAAGAGAGAGAACCAATAATATTCTTCAATTTGCACTCAGAATGTAGTTCATTCTCTGGATGTGGATAGCATTTTTCATCATGAGCCTTTTGGTGTCTTACAACCTTGCATTGCTGAGAAGAGCTAAGTCTATCAAAGTCAGTCATTGCTTAATGTGGCTCTAACTATGCACGTTTTCCAGGTTCTGCTCTCGTCACTCAGCCTCAGTTCATATAAATCTTTCCAGGTTTTTTTTTTTTTTATTTTCTGAATTCTGCCTGCTCATCATTTCTTATATCACAATAATATTCCATAGGATTCATATACCACAACTTGTTCAGGAGTTCCCCAATTGATGGGCATCCCCTCAATTTCCAATTCTTGTTCACAACTAAAAGAACTTCTATAAATGATTTTGTATGTGTGAGTCGTTTTTCCACGTTTATGATACCTTTGGGATACATCCTTAAGAATGATATTCCCAGGTCAAAGTGTACACACACACACACACACACACACACACACACACACATACATATATATACATATACATACATATATATATGTATATATATATATGTATATATGTATATATATATATATATAATATATATATATATATATATATATATATATATATATATATATATATATATATATACATATATATATGCATATATCCCTTTGGTCATAGTTCCAAATTGCTCTCCGTAATGGTAGGATCAATTTACAACTTCAGGTATGCATTAGTGTTCCAAGTGTTTCACACCTTCTCCAACATAAAAATTTTGGGAACAGTCAAATGAAAATAAAGCAGTTTCCTGTATGTGTTCAAAATAAAATATAATTAAAATTCAATGGTTTCTGTACATCTATGAGAAGCAGTTTTACTTTCACATGAACAGAGGCCGTAATATCAATATGACAACACTGCAGATACTATCCAATTTTGGCTACACAGAGTTGGTTACTGTTCATTTCTAAGCATGGGTTTATCCTGGTTTCTGTCAAGAACCATTCCATAGCAATAATCAATAACCTAAAAAGTAAAGACAGAATTAATATTTTGGTAAAGAATGTATTCATAGGGATTGATGCTTTTAGGTATGCGAGCAAATTACAAGGCAATTTTGCCAAGAAAGATGAAGCAAGAGGAGCTTGAGTAGTCAAGGAAGAGTCAAGATATAAAGAAGGAAGACACAAAAGGTATTTTTAGTGATATTTCTGATAAGTTTTGGGAGCCTCAAAGGGAATTTGGACGAAATGATTTTTCAGATCAATTAATTTCAAGTTGACCTTCCTTTGAATTCCAAATGAAACTAAAAGTCCTATGTCAGCATGATAAAAACAATCATATTTTTTTCAAACTGTTACAAAATTGTCACATAGCAAGACATTTGATAAAATTTTTCTTTCCTTCCTTTTAGTCTATAATTAATTTCGTATAGAGAAATTGGGAATTTTATCTTATATTTACTTTGTACCCACCTTGTATGTGCATATTTATCTACTTTTTGTTTCTCACTTCGGAAACTAAACTTCCTGCAGTAAGATTTTCTTTTTCACTATCCTTGTATCCACAGTGTACAGAATAGAGTTTGGAACATAGTAATGTTTTAATAAATGCTTGTTGTTTGATTGGTAATATATGAATTAAATCTGAAATATTGAGGTATTGGTGATATCATTTAAGGATGGTAGTAATGAATTTAATAAAAACCATGATTATCATGGATAAATATGAATTAATATGGTGGAGATTTTTATTACTTGCTTGATTGGTTGTTGTCCTCCGTCTTTGAAGAGGACCCAAATGACATCTCTATTGTAAAGTGAAATTTCAATGTTCCTGACTGTGACTGAACAGACCACTATGAGCTGGGAATACTCTACCACAGGTTGGGAACAGATAGTCTGTGAATGTTAGGGGTGAATTACCCCAGTTTGCACATCCCGCATTTACTTTGTGCTGTCTCAATTCTGTTTTGCTCAAAGAGCATAATAACTTTTCTTATGTGGGCACGCCACGCTGAGTGGTCCTATGCCAGTGTCTCCCATGTTGCCCACTCAAATCCAAAGTTTTTGAGAGAGACCTTGAGAGTGTCCTTGTATCGTTTCTTCTGGCCACCATTTGATCACCCGCCCCCTGCAAGTTCTCCATAAAATAGTCTTTTTGTCAAATGTACATCACAACTACTCAGTGCTGATGGAGCCACATTGATTAGTGATAAGGACATGATTCAAGAGAGATGGGCTCAACACTTCCATAGTGTTCTCAACAGACCATCATCAATCAATGATGAGGTCATTAACGTTTCATGTCAGGTTGAAGTCAATACCTCCTTAGTTGATCTTCAAACTGAAGAAGAGATTTTTGAGGACAATTAGGCTTCTTTCATGTGGCAAAGCACCTGGGGCTGATTCTATTTCAGCTGAGATTTACAAGGTAAAGGAACCAGTATTCGTACAAAAGCTGACTGAAATTTTCCAGGTTATATAACAAGAGGAGGTTATCCCTTAGGAGTTCAAGGATGCCTCCATTGTCCATCTCTATAAGGGTAAAGGTAATAGGTTGTCCTGTGACAATCACAGGGGGATTTCTCTCTTAGCCATTGCTGGCAAAATTCTTGCTAGAATCTTCCTTGTTAGACTGATCTTTCACCTGGAAGATGGTCATATACCTGAGAGCCAGTGTGGCTTCAGAAAGGACAGAGGAACAGTTGATATGGTGTTTGCTGCCAGACAACTACAGGAGAAATGCCAGAAGCAGAACAGAGGAGACTTTTATTAGACTTTGATTGTATGAGCAAGACAATAGTAGGTTCAATGTGTTTCAAGGGAATAGGAAAAAATATCACTGTCTACTTAATTAAGGTCATTGCATTTTAAGAGGTAAGAAACTGTGAACCTAATGTTAGCTTTCACCTTAGTCAAAAGTATTCTCCTTCAAACATTGCAAAACAATTTTCACCTTGTTTAAGGAGCTCAGAAATAAAAGTGAAAAATAAAGCATAACTCTAAAATCCAAGATGTATATTAAATAGTAATACTGTAAATATAAGGTCAGCTTCCTCATATAGGAGGATCAAGTCAATATTCTGAGATAAAATACCTTTAACAAATTCACACTAACTTAACAAAAGACAAACTTCAAAATTCTTTATAAATTAAAAAATAACAACATTTCTGATTAGTAATGTGTCATGTTATTTACTGTGTTTGTCAGAATTCCTATCCTGGGACCACAACTCTCCTTTTACTGTTAGGAGACACCTTATTTTCCAAACCTAAGGCCAGCAATGAAGTTGTACCCTGAGCCTGACATGACAATAATCCTTTGCACCCATACTCTGATTGAATTCAGCTATAGCAAAATCCCAGAATTGTTTCACACCAGCGTGAAGTGGTCCCTGAGCTCATATAAATAACTGCAGACACTAATTTACAGTCATGAGGTCCTGTTATGAATCAAATTTGTCACTTTGTTGCTGTTATCCTTCACTCTCAGGGTTACAGCTCACTGTATAGACACTAGTATACGAATTGAGACCTACACACACTACAGTGAGTACCCCTAATATTAGAGGAGGTCTGGTCACATGAATCTAATTTCCTTCCTCCAACTTTCTTCGCAAAGCTCCTAGGGTGTGGGCCAAGATGGCAGAGGGAAGGCAAGGCCTCTGAGCTCTTTCCCAGATCCTTCCAAATATCTGTAAAAATGACTCCAAACAAATTCTAGAGCATCAGAACCCACAAAAACACAGAGAGAAACCAATTTCCACTCCAAAGCAACCTGGAAGACAAATGGGAAAGGTCTGTTTCACCAGACTAAGAGAGGAACACAGACAAGCACTGGCTGCACCCGCACAGCCTAAGCCTGAGCAAACGAGGAGCAGACCTCAGGCATGACCAAATCTGTAGTGGTGGTGGTGGCAGCTGCAGCAGCGATAGTGGCTACTTCCGGGATTGTCAATCCACAGAGAGTAGGAGGATGAAACAACTGGTCAAAAGGAGATTACAGGGTTCTCTTTGCTCGTACTGAGGCTAGAATATGCTGCTCTGCCCGTACTTGGATATGGGTCGTATTCCTGGGGCAAAGAAGAGCACTGTCATAGCAGAGCAAGTGATGGCAGTGAAGCGAGAATGCTCCTCGTATTTCCAGGGAAGAAAAGTGTGTTTGTGGTCACTCACAGAACAGAATCGGAGAGGGGTAAACACCTTCAAAGCAAATGTTAAAAATTGTTTTTACACGTAACTGGGAAATAAAACACACAGGCAATGGGGTATAGAAATCTATCTTACCCTATAAGAAAATAGAAAGCAAAAGGAATAATAGGAGTGGAGGGAGTGAGAGAAGGGAGAAAAAATTGGGGAAGGAGTAATCAGAAGCAAAACACTTTTGAGGAGGAACAAGGTGGAAAGAGAGAGAGAATGGAATAAATGTGGGTGGGGAATATATAATGAAGGAAAATACAGTTAGCAATAGTAATTGTGGAAAAAAAATTGAAGCAAATTTCGCTGATAAAGGCCTCATTTCTCCATGATATAGAGAACTGTGTCAAATTTTTAAAAATAAAAGCTATTCCCTACTGATAAATTATCAAAATATGTAATCAGTTTGCAGGTGAAGTATTTAATGCTATCTATAATCACATGAAAAAATATTTTAACTCATTATCGAGTGAAAAAAAAAAGCAAGTTAAAGGAATTCTGAGGTACTTCCACATACCTATTAGATTAGATAATAGGATAAAATAGGAAAATGACAAATGTTGGAAGGGTTGTGGGAAAAATGAGACATTAACGTACTCTTGGCAGAGTTATGAACTGAGTAGACTCTTCTATAGAGTAAATTGTCGGTATGCATAAAATGAAAATGAGTGTCTTTTGATATTGCAATACAACTATTAGATCTCTATCACAAAAGGGATACGAGAGACAAAAATGAAAAGGGCTTACATGTAAATATATATGTATATATATCCAAAAATATATATATATACATATATATCAGCTCTCCTCTGGGGGTAAAGAATTAGAAGTTGAGGGAATGTACATCAATTAGGAAATGGTTGAATAAGTTGTGGTATGTAATTATGATGGAATACTGTTGTAGTATAAGAAAGGAAGACAAACCCACAGTGCATAGCAAACCATAAAATATTTCCCCAGAAGAATGCTGGATCAGCAGGAACAACAGAGGGGCAAATAATCTCATAACACTTGAGGCTAAGTGGGATTCCTCCTACTGTGGTGGAGGCAAACTGGAAGGAGGGGGCCCCAGGGCGGTGAAAACTAGCACTATAATCCAGGGAAGCCTCAGAACTAAAATAGGAGCCCCAGGAGGGGTGGAGACTCACACTAGGATACAGGCATACACTCCAGGGGAAAGGGGAAGACAATAGGGCAGCTGGGATCACCATTCTCTGAGCTTGCCTTTGCCTCAGTTCAGCTGAGGAGGTCTCCCACGTCTAGACCATCCCTCCTCCGTACTTAAAAAGTTAACCACAGGGCAGATAGGGGAAACACAAAACAAAAAGATTAAAAAAAAACAAAAACCTGCTCTTAATTTTTCCGTACAAGTCAGCTCAACACCAAGTTCTGCAGCTTCTAACTGAAAACCAGAAGCCACAACACACAATCATGATCATGAACACAAAAAAGCAAAAGAAGGATGAAAAAAGCATAGAATCTTTCCATGGGGACAAAGACCAAAAAGCAAATACAAAAAGAGGTCAGCGGTGGGACTGTTCTTCCATCTGAATCTTCAGAAAGGACTATGAAATGTTTGCAAGCACAAACAGGTCTCCTGGAATAGCTGAAGAAAGAAATAGAAGAAAAACTGGCCAATGATTTTGAATATATATATAAAAAAAAGAATTCACGGATGAGAACATCTCTTTGAAAAGGAAAACTGAACAAATGAAAAAGGAAGTACAAAATTAACTGGAGATAATAACTCCTTAAAAGGAACAATTAGACAGATGGAAAAGGAGGTGCAAAAGTTAACTGAAGAAAACAATTTCACAAAGATTAGAATTTGGCAAGTAGAAATTAATGACTATGAGAAAGTAAGAATCAGTCAAACAAAATCTAAAGAATTAAAAGATAGAAGAAAATGCAAAATATCCAATTGGAAAAAACAACTGACCTGGTAATTAGATCCAGATTATAAAATTTAAGAATTATTGGCCTGCCAGAAAGCCACGATGAGAAAAAGAGTCTGGACAACATCTTCCAAGAAATCATTAAGTAAAACTGCCCAGAAATCCTAGATCCAGAGGGCAAAATAGTCATCGAAAAAATGCACCGTTCACCTCCTGAAAGGGATACCAAACTCAAAACACCAAGAAATATCGTTGTCAAATTCCAGAACTATCAAGTGAAGGAGAAAATACTACAGACAGCCAGAAAGAAATCATTCAGATATCGAAGAGCCACAGTCAGGATCACACAGGATCTTGCAGTTTCTACATTAAAAAATCCAAGGAATTGGAATCCAGTATTCTGTAAGGTGAAGGATTGGGACTAGAAACAAAGATCAACTACCCAGCAAAGTTCAGCATAGTATTTCCGCAAGCAGATGGTCATTCAACAAAGTAAAGGATTTTCAGACCTTCTTAACAAAAACGTCAGAACTTAATAGAAAATTCTATCTTCAAATGCAGGTCTCAAGATAGGAATTAAAAGGTAAATGAGGTGGGGTGGAGTGGGGAGAAACTTATTACTCAATTTGGGCAAACTGTTTACCTCCATATCAGGGAAGATGATACCTGTTAATTTTGAGAATTGTGCATCTGTTATGAAATATAAAAGGGATATACATACAGGGAACGAGTATAAAGTAAATGATGTCATGTTAAAAATATGATTTAAGTATGTGAAGGGATTGTAAGAGGAGGTGTGAAAAGGAGGAAGTAGAAAGTGGTAAATTACATCACAGAACGAAGCACAAAATTATAGTAGAGGGAAAGAGGGGGAGGGAGATGAGCATTATTTGAGAGATACTTTCATCTGATTTGGTTCAAGGAAGGAACAATAAATTTAAGTACATAATCCAGAGCTGAAGGGGGAAGAAAGGGGAGGGAAGGTAAAAGGGAGGGAAGAAACAGTAAGGGTAAAAGGGAGTAAATGGGAGAGAAGCTAAACGAAGGAAGGGAAGGCTGCAGGAGATGATGGTGAAAAGTGAAAACTGTTGAGGAGGGGAAGAGAGATGGGAGAGTTAAAACCACAAATAGTGGGAAAGAGGATGGAGGGAAATACACAGACTGTAATCATAACTGTGAATGTGAAAGGAATGAACTCTCTCATAAAATGGAGACAGACAGCAAAATGGATTAAAAGCCATAATGCAACAATATGTTGTTTACAAGAAACACTTTTCAAATGGGGGAATACACGCAGGATAAAGGTCAAAGGTGGGAGCAGAATATATTGTGCCTCAGCTGATGTATGAAAAGCAGGAGTAGCAATCCTAATCTCAGACAAAGCAAAAGCAGAAATAGATTCGATCAAAAGAGATAAAGAAGGAAACGATATCCTGCTAAAAGACACCATAGACAGTGAAGAAATATCATTACTAAATATGCATGCTCCAAGTGGTATAGCATCCAATTTCTTACAGGAGAGGTTGGTGGAGTTGAAGGAAGAAATTGAGAGCAAAACTATACTAGTGGGGGACCTCAACCTCCCCCTCTCTGAACGTGATACAGCTAAACTCAAAATAAACAACAAAGAGGTTAAGGAGGTAAGTAAAACTCCAGATAAGGCAGATATGATAGATTTCTGGAGAAAACTGAATGGGAATAGAAAGGAAATCTACCTTTCTCTCAGGGGTACATGGCACATTTACAAAAATTGACCATGTATTAGGACATAAAAACCTCATAGTTCAGTGCAGAAAGGTGGAGATAATCAATGCATCCTTCTCAGATCATAATGCAATAAAAATTACATGTAATAAAAGGCCGTGGAAAGGTAAACCTAAAATCAGTTGGAAACTAAATAATCTAATTCTATAGAAAGAGTGGGTTAAAGAAGAAATCACAGAAACAATCAACAACTTTATTCAAGAGAATGACAATAATGAGACAACCTACCAAATCTTATGGGATACTGCAAAAGCAGTTCTTAGGAGAAGTTCTATATCTTTCAATGCCTACATGAATTTAACAGAGAAGGAGGAGATCAATAACTTGGGCATGCTGCTGAAAAAGCTAGAAAGAGAAGAAAATGAAAATCCTCAAGCAAATATCAGTTGGAAATACTGAAAACCAAAGGAGAGATTAATAATATTGGAATTAAGAAAACTATTGAATTAATAAATAAAACCAATACTTGGTTATATGAAAAAACTAGTAAAATTGATAAACCTTTGGTCAATTTGATTTAAAAAAAAGAAAATCAAATTTCTAGTATCAAAAATGAAAAGGGTGAACTCATCTCCAAAGAGGAGGAAATTAAAACAATAATTAGAACTTACTTTGCCCAACTTTATGCCCACAAATTTCATAATCTAAATGAAATGGATGAGTATTTTAAAAAAAACACAAATTTCCCAGATTAACAGAAGAGGACGTTGAATACTTAAACAACCTCATAGCAGAAAACGAAATTGAGCAAGACATCAATGAACTCCCTAGGAAAAATTCTCCAGGGCCAGATGGATTTACAAGTGAATTCTATCGAATATTTAAAGAACAGTTAATTCCAATACTATATAGACTATTTTTGAAAATTGGGGAAGAAGGAGCCCTCCCAAATTCTTTCTATGACACAGATATGGTTTTTATACCCAAACCAGGAAGAGACAAAACAGAGAAAGAAAATTATAGACCAATTTCTCTAATGAATATAGATGCGAAAATATTAAATAATATTTTAGTAAAGTGAATATAACATCTTGTCACAAGAACAATACATTATGGTCAGGTAGGATTCATACCAGGAATGGAGGGCTGGTTCAGTATTAGGAAAACTATTAGCATTATCTATCATATCAACAAGAAAACTAACAAAAACCACATGGTTATCTCAATAGATACAGAAAAAGCTTTTGACAAAATACAACACCCATTCCTATCAAAAACACTGGAAGAACATAGGAATAAGGGGAACTTTACATAAAATAATAAGTGCTATCTACCTAATTCCTTCATGAAGCATTATATGCAGTGGAGATAAGCTAGATGCATTTCCAATAAGGTCAGGGGTGAAACAAACACGTCCATTACCACCACTATTATTCAATATGTTACTAGAAAAGTTAGCTATAGCAATTAGACAAGATAAGGAAATTGAAGGAATAAGAATAGGCAAATAAGAAACTAAGTTATCACTTTTTGCAGATGATATGATGATATATTTAGAAAATCCCAGAGATTGAAGTGAAAAACTACTTGAAATAATAAACAACTTAGGCAAAGTTGCAGGTTACACAATAAACCCACACAAATCTTCTGCATTTATATATATTAGCAACAAAGTGCAACAGCAAGGGATAGAAAGTGAAATCCTATTTAAAGCTGGGATAGACACCATATAATAAAAGAGAATTTACCGGCCAAAACAAACCCAGGGACTATATGAACACAATTACAAGAAAGTTACACAAATAACAGATCTATATAAGTGAAAAAACATCAGTTGCTCATGAGTAGGCTAAGCTAATATAATAAAAAATGAAAATTGTACCTAAATTTAATTTACTTATTTAGTGCCATAGCAATTAAAGTATCAGATAATTATTTTCTAGAGTTGGATAAAATAATATCAAAATTCATGGGGAAGAGTAAAAAGGTTCAGAATATCAAAGGGACTAATGAAAAGTAATGCTGGGGAAGGTGGCCTAGTGCTACTAGATCTCAAATTGTATTATAAAGCAGCAATTATCAAAACCACTTGGTACTGTCTAAGAAACAGAATGGCAGACAAGAAGAATAAGATAGGTACTCAAGACACAGTAGGCAAGGAATACAGCAACCTCCTGTTTGATAAATCCAAGTACCCCAGCTTCTGGGATAAGAACTCACGGGTAGACAAATATTGCTGGGAAAACTGGAAAATAATGTGACAGAAACTAGGCATAGACCCGTACCTGACAGCATACACACAAAAAAAATTCTAAATGAGTACATGATCTAGGTATAAAGATTGATACCATGGACAAACTGGAAGAGCAAGGAATAATGCATTTATCAGGTTTATGGAAAAGGGAAGGATTTTTGACTAAAGAAGAGATAGAAAGGATTATGAAGTGCAAGATGGATAATTTTGATTACATGAAACTGATAATTTTTGCACAACCAAACCCAATGCAACCAAAATTCGGAGGGATGTAGTAAATTGGGAAAGAATTTTTGCAGCTAATCTCGGGGGTAAATGCCTCATTTCCAGAAGATGTAGAGAACTGAATCAAATGTACAGCAATACAAGTCATTCTCCAATTGATAAATGGTCAAAGGATATGAACAGACAATTTTCAGATAAAGAAATTAAAGATGTCTCTGATCATATGAAAAAATACTTTAAATCACTTTTGATTAGAGAGATGCAAATCAACACAACTCTGAGGTACCACCTCACACCTTTTGGATTGTCAAACATGACAGAACAGGAAAATGATAAATGTTGGAGAGGATGTGGGAGAGTTGGAACACTAATTCATTATTGGTGGAGCTGTGAGCTCATCCAACCATTCTGGAGAGCAGTTTGGTACTATTCCCAAAGGGCTACAAAAATGTGCACATCCTTTGACCCAACAATATCGCTTCTAGGACTGTTTCCCCAAGAGATCATAAAAATGGGAAAGGGTTCCACATGTACAAAAATATTTATAGCAGCACTCTTTGTAGTTGCCAAAACTGGAAATCAAGGGGATGCTCATCAATTGGGGAATGGCTGAATAAATTATGGTATGTGAATGTAGTGGAGTATGATTGCGCCATAAGAAATGGTGAACAAGAAGACTTCAGAGAGACCTGGAAGGACTTATATGATCTGATGCTGAGTGAAAGGAGCAGAATCAGGAGAACTTGGTGCACAGCAGTGACCACAGTGTGAGAGAGTTTTTTCTGATAGACTTGGAACTTCGCAACAAAGCAGCAACTTAAAAAAAAAAAATTCCCAATGGTCTTCTAAGGCAAAATGCCTTCTGCACTCAGAGAAATAGCTATGGAATTCAATTCCAGAATGTAGCAGATCATTTGTGTGTATGTGTGTGTGTATGTGTGTGTGTGTGTGTGTGTGTGTGTGTGTGTAGGTTTATTATGCTTTATTTACTATATGATTTCTTCCATTTATTTTAGTTCATATGCACAGCATGATTATAGTGAAAAGGTATTCAACAGGAAAGTATGTCTAGATCCTATATAGTGGTGTACGCTGTCATGGAGATGGAGGGAGGTGGTGGTGTAGGGGGAAATCTAATTTTTATGGTAGTGATTGTAGAGCATTAAAAGTAAAAATTAAAATTAAATGAAAGAATGCTTGAAGGTGCTCTATTTCACTGAAAGACCATTTTTTCCCCTGAAGTATTACACTTAGTTTTGCTTGGTAGGTGATTTTTGGTTTTAGTCCTAGTTCTTTAGACTTCTGGAATATCATATTCCATGGCCTTAGATCCCTTAATATTAAAGCTGCTAGGTCTTGTGTTATCCTGATAGTATTTCCACATTACTCAAATTGTTTCTCTCTAGCTGCAGGCAATATTTTATCCTTGAACTGGGATCTCTGGAATTTGGATATAATGTTCCTAGGAGTTTCTCTTTTTGGATCTCTTTTCAGGAGGTGATCAGTGGATTCTTTCAATATTTATTTTCCCCCCTGGTTCTAGAATATCAGGGCAATTTTCCTTGATGAGTTAATGAAAGATGATGTCTAACCACTTTTTTTGCTCATGGCTTTCAGGTAGTCCCATAATTTTTAAATTGTTTTTCCTGGATCTATTCTCCAAGTCAGTTGTGTTTCCAATGAGATATTTTACACTATCTTCCATTTTTTTCCTTCTTTTGGTTCTTTTGTGATTTCTTTGTTTCTCATAAAGTCATTAGCTTCCATCTGTTCCATTCTAATTTTTAAAGAACTGTTTTCTTCAGTGAGCTTTTGAACCTCCTTTTCTAGTTGGCTAATTCTGCTTTTTAAAGCATTATTCTCCTCATGGGCTTTTGGAACCTCTTTTCCCAGTTCAGTTAGCCTATTTTTCAAGGTGTTATTTTCTTCAGCATTTTTGGGGGGTCTCCTTTAGCAGTGTGTTGACCTGCTTTTGATTCTTTTCTTACATCTCTCTCATTTCTCTTCCCGGTTTTTCCTCCACCTCTCTAACTTGATTTTCAAAATCATTTTTCAGCTCCTCCATGGCCTAAGATCACTGAATATTTATTTTGGATGTTTGGGATACAGAAGCCTTGACTTTTATGTCTTTCCCTGATGATAATCATTGTTCTTTTTCATCTGAAAGAATGGGAAAAGACACCTGTTCACCAAGAAACTAACCTTCTAGAATCTTATTTTTCCCTTTTTTGGGTATTTTCCAAACCAGTTACTTGACTTTTGGGTCCTTTGTCAAGAGTAGGGTATACTGTGGGGGTCTGTAATATCTCAGTTCTTCCAAGGTGGCACAATCCAACATGTACACTGATCTGGAAACAAGCAGAAATTTTTGTGCCCAGAATCTGAGTTATAGAGTTTCCTCTTCCCTACCACCTGACCTCCAGTTCTGCCAAGGCAGCACTGAGGACTGAGATTCAGATAAGCTTCAAGGGCAGAGCCGCCATTCAGTGTGAGATAAAGATCAGCTGCTCAAATCTCCCATGAGTGTTAGGTAGAGGCAGGGCTACTACACAGGGCTGAGGTAATAATCAGTTGCTCAGTGCCCCCAGGGGTTTTATGATTCAACAAGGCTGCTGTGGGAGTTACTCTTGCCAACCAATGAGGCCTCTGTGGCCACAGCCTGAGGCTGGAGCTATGGGAATACCCTTCTCCATCCTGGGCCAGCTGAAAAAACCCTGTCACTGAACTTTGGCACCTGTGGGTTGGTTGAGTGATCTGCGAAACACTGCTACTGCGACTGGTGATTCTGTCCAGAGGCTTGCTTTCATCTTCCTCCCAGAGCCTCGCCTCTTGGCCAAGGTTGGGCTAGGCTCAACTCCCATGTCCAGTGCGACAGACGTTTCCAGTCTGCCTTTCAGGTCACCCAGTGCTGGAAATCTCCTCCACTCTGTTTTTATGTGGCTTCAGCTGCTCTAGAATTTGTTAAGAGTCTTTCTTTACAGGTATTTTATGGGCTGTGGTGGAAAAACTAATATATGTGTCTCTTTCTACTCCACCATCTTGGCTCTGGCCCCTAGATGCTCATTTTTAATTCTTCAACAGCTATTATTGTTTATGATTTGGAATCATGCAACAAAACTTCTAAAATATCCGTATTAAAATCTTGGTGATATCTATTAGCCATTATACTCTAAGCTCTTCTTTGGCAGGGACTATATTTTTTTTTTCATATTTTTACCCCTACAGCTAATCACAGTGACTAGAACATGGTAGTTCCTTAGCAAGTACTTATTGACTATAGATTACTACAATTAAAAAGATACATACCCTAGTCTTTGCCTGCAGGGAAATCATATTCAACAGTGGAAGAGAAGGGTTAAAATGTACAAAGAAGTAAATTAGGTATATCAAAGAACTGACCATTTTCCTTGAACACATTAACTCCTCTAGTTGTTCTGTTGATACCATTCTCTATTGTCTCTAATATATACCTTTCACAATTTTCTTACCTCCCTAAACTGTAATCGCTCTGAATCTACCTGATTTTCCTTTATGATCTGCAAACAGGCCCAGATATCATTCATACTAAAAAACAAAACAAAAGAAAAAGAAAAACAACAATAACCTGCTACTTAATCGTACCATTCTGTAAAGTTACTGTGCGATATTTAATTAGCCTTTCATAGTAATACTTCTGGAATGTGGGTGAAGGAGACGTGAGCTTGTCTGTTCTTACTACTACCATTCTTCATGGTAGCATGGTAGCAATGACATGTATTTTATCTAGCCTTTTAACGTGACTGAAATAGCTTTAGCCAGTGTTGCCAGTGATAGATTTAATATGAAATCTGATAGCTTTTTAAAATCATTTCTGGTCTTTCTTGACCTCTTGGAGGAATGTGATATTATTAACCACTCATTTATATTAGAAAGCTTGATTTTTCATGACAATTATCTTTCTTGATTTTCCTACTAATCATCTGGTTATTCATTTTCTTTCTGTTTTGTGGGATCATGAGTCATTTCTAAGCCCCTGTACTTAGATTTAATTTCAAATTCTTGCCGTTTCCTTTCTCTCTACTCTACTTTAATGATGTCATCATTTTTTCCAAAAAAACCCTCCACAATTGTCGTCTTTATACATATGATTTTATCTTATTTGTGTATATGCATGCATATTTATACACACACACACACATATATATACATACCTACATACACATGTGTGTATGTATGTATATCTCCAATATCTCTCCTTAAGACCAAATATGCTTCATCAGCTTCCTAACCTATCCAACTGGACATCTCATAATATAAAAATCTTTATGTCGAAGACAGAAGTTGTTATCTTTCCTCCAAAACACACCCTTTTTCTTAAGTTCTCTAATCCAGTTAAAAGGAGCTTTACCTAAATATTAAAATATGAATTTTAGAGGAGGAATTTTAAGGAAAAACAATTTTAGTTGGGATATATCGATTTTAACAACCCTATGGAACACAGAGTTGGTAAAGTCACTCTGAAATTCATTGGAGACCATAGAGTTTAAATTCAGAATCACTCTCTCCTCAACCTTTTTTCTCACCCAGCATTTCTAATTAATTACAAAGACTTGTATATTCCCTCTCAACAATTTACATTGTATTTTTCCCCTTCTCTCTATGCATGTCAAAGTCATATAAGTTCAGATTTCTATAGTTTATTATGTGACCCTTTTACCAGATAGTATTTTTAATGAATTCTTTAAATTCTAGCGAATGATTTTTTGTAATAGTATTAAATGATACTTTAATGGTGTATATTTAAACATATCCATTTGTAAATTTTCATGTGTATGAATTTTAATTTTTCCAATAATCTGTTTTAATCTACATTGTGCTTCTGAGAACATGTTAATGAAAGAAAAAAATTAGCAGGCTGAGTATATCTTTAATAACCTGGACAATTAGGAAATTAATAAAAAAATAACTTAAGAAAAAATAAAATCAGAGAAGTAAAACAAAATTTAAAAGAAAAATTATATGAAATCAATAAAGTAGAACTGTTTCAAAAAAGACTAATCAAATCAATGTGCCATTAATAAACTTATTAAAAAGAAGTAAAAGTCAAATTATGAAAAAACAATAAAATTTAATTGACAATTAACAGAATGAAAATTATAGGAAAAAATCAGAATTAAGTATATATAATTGTGTGTCAGTGAAACTGAGAGTTTAAAAGAAAGAAATGATTAGATGCCTATCGATTGAGAAATTGCTAAATGAGTTATAGTTCATTAATGTAATAATATATTATTTTTCATTAAACAAAGTGGTACAGTTTTAGATAAGTTTAGTGTGGTGCATATACAGCTGGGTTGACACCCCTCGTTCACACTCATACTGGCAAGGAGAGTGCCCAGAGTAATAACTACTATTACTTTCAGGTTTCTCGGAATACATTCCCTAAAAAAAATCAGTGATTTAATTTTTTAAGCAAAGTCATTTACTCAAATGGTAAGACAAGAACACTATTTGAAAACATTTACCACCAAATAAGTAAATTTATTCACAGATACATAGTCTACATTGTTGGGGGCTTGGGAGGAAATCAAATGTTAGTATGGGAAAGATATTCCTTTGCTTTCAAGGAAATGCAGGATAGGTTAAATAACTTTTCTCTTTCTTGAAAGCAAGTCATCCATATCTTCACTTTTTCTACTCCAGATAGCCTAGATGTAGACATTGGATATGAGTTGCCTATTGAAATATATGTTTAAATCTGCCCAATAGACTTTTTCTTAAAAATTGATTGTTTTTCCTATGTGGGTGGACAGGACGAACTTCTCTGAACAATTGCAAGTTTTCTCAAGAGATATGGGATGATCTTGGATCTTGTTGCAGGCAATATGATGATATCTACAAACAGAAACATCTGAAAGTGTTGTGGATAGTAAATGAGAGCATTTTTCATATGCTATTGTTTGTGTCTATTACAAGCTTGTTAAAATATATCCATGCCACATGATATAAGAAGAACCCTAAGTTGAGTGTATAAGGCAATTCCTAGAGAGATAAGGAGGCAGAGATCCAGGTAAATCAGCAGGAAGTTGTTTGTGAGGGGAGGAAAAGTGTGGCAAGAGAGTAACTGTAGCATTATTATTTGGTAGCTTCCTTTTTCAGCTATCTATTCTTACTAAGAGAGTGCCAATCATTATTACTTCTCTTATCTTTAATTACAATAAATACTGTCAGTACTCTCTACATTTGTCAATTGTGGGGAAAAACCGAAGTTAAACCACCCAAGTTGTAGTTCTGAGAGAAGATCTGCAGCATAGAGACCAAAAAGGAATCTTTCCCTGTTATCCAAGGATATTTTGGACAGGAAGAAAATTTAGGTATACCAAAATCTTCCTGGCAGAACTTTTTCTAATATTAAAAATCTAGAAGAGCTCATGTGTTCAATAATTGGGAAGTAGATGTCAAATTTTGATCTATGAATGCAAGGGAATATTATTATCACAAAAAGAAATGGAAAATACCAATAATGACCATGGAAAAATCAATAAACAGCATGGAAAGGCATTTAATCAGTGATGTTGGATGAAGAAAGCAAAATCAAATCAATGCTATAAGGAAAGGTATTCTGTGGTCTTTGGAACAAAATGACCTGGGATCAAATCCTAGCTTTGTCACTTCCTCACTGTGTGAATATGTGCAAGGCATTTAGCTTCTGTAATTCTGTTTCTTCATCTATAAAATTAAGTGGCTGAACTATATAGCTTCTGAGGACCCTTAAATTCTAAATTTATAATCCTATGACTATGATTGTCAATACTAATAACTTTATTCCTGTGAACCACATTCAGAGTACATGGATGATAATCTCAGAGAAGGTGGCACAAACAGCTGGGAAGACTAAGAAGAGCCCCTAGGAGATCTTAAAGAACAGTCAGGGAATCTAAGAGGTAGAAGTAAGTAAGAAGATCATTCCTGGCTTGGGAGATATGTAAAAATAACATTAATATATTTTTTTAACTCCCAGGAAAAAAAATCAAATGGGAAAGTACTTTCTCCTAAGTACATAAAAAGCATTATTATTCAGATACTATTGGATTAGAATTAATTTGGATATATACATATATATGCATATATGTCTCTGCATATAATATATATGTATACATATACATATATTATATATATATATACATATATATTATATATATACATCACAAAAAAACCCCAGAAGTTTTGTTTTAATGTAATATCCTTTTAAGGTCTTGTTTCTTTTTAGTTCTATTTATTGAATTTATTGTAATATATGTGTACATATGCAGGTGTGTGCATGAGAGAGAGAGAAAGGGGGGAGATGAGAGAGAAAGAGAAAGAGTGATAGAGAGTGTGAGAGGAGGAAGGAGAGAGAGAGAGAGAGAGAGAGAGAGAGAGAGAGAGAGAGAGAGAGAGAGAGAGAGAGAGAGAGAGAGAGAGAAGAGAGAGAGAGAGAAAGAGAGAGAGAGAGAGAGAGAGAGAGAGAGAGAGAGAGAGAGAGAGAGAGAGAGAGAGTTAAAGAAGATAAATTTTCTCCCTGACTGTTCTTCAATGGATTACTGGGACTCCATTAACTTATAAAGAATAACAATAAATAGCATATAATGGAATGGAAGAAAGAAGTAAGGAACTTCTTAAATCAGTAAAAACAAAGCATTTAATTATTTTTATAATTTTCCCTTGATGTATAATTAAAGAATAATCATAGGCTTTTTTCCATGTTGATTTAGTTAGAATTTGAATTCTAGTCAAATTTTTCTCAATTATTCCTTTATGCATTTAAAAAATTTATTTAGTTCCCTACTATATATAGAGCTTTGGATCCTGAGTTGGAGTAAGTACAGGTTCAGGTTAAATAAAATAATCACTGAAAAGAACTTATATGTTAATCTGGTGTTATGACACAAGTATACTCTAAATGCTAAAGAGAGATGCAAACAAAATGCTATATTACGACTGAAGGAAAATATATTTTTACAAATGACAGTGAGGCTGCCAGAGAAATTTTCTTGGAGGCTGTGAAATTAATATGAGTTTTAAAGGATCAGGACGAGAAAAGGGTTGCAACAGAGGAGATTTTCAGATACAGGGAGATGTGAGCAAAGGACACAGGCAAGTAAATTCCCAACTTATAACTTACTTTTATTTCAAAAATTAGTTTGTAAGTACTATTGGAGTGTGAAGTCCGTTTACCCTGAGAAAATATTATCTAATATATCACAGTGGACGACGACATTTTGGTCCTGTGCTATTAAGCATTTTTTGGCAATAAATTATTTTAATTTAGATACATTCATCAATAGACATTCATCAACTTTCAGATTCCTCAATGACTGAAGGGATAAGTAATGCATTGGAAGACAGAATTAGGATCCCAGAAAGCTTAATTGTCTGAACCGGTAGGGAGAATTCAATTATATAATCTATAATGTCTTAAATTTAATGTGAAAATCATCAAATTCACTAGTACCTAAGAAGGGAGGCAAGGTTAGGAAACAGCTGGTCTAGATATATCCTAGGAGTGTTGGTTAGTTACACACTCAAAATGAGGAAGCAATGAATTTCTGTGACAGGCAAAAGTATCTCATACTGTCTCTAGCTGTTTAAGATACCTTACATGGATAGGGAAGTGATAGTCCCTATATGCTTTGGTCAAAATATCTGGTCTAAAGTCTTCATTTCAGTGTTCCTCAGCTGAAGAAGCACATTATATAATGTTGAAGAGAGGAAAATAAGGATAGTTAAAGGTTTTAATTGTCTTTCATATGAATATCTTTTGAAGGAATTTAGGATGTGAAGCCCAGAATATAGAAAAGATGGTGCAGCTGTTATAGAAGTCTTCCAGTGTGAGCTGACATTTGAAAGAGGGTTATTGATCTTATTTTTGGCAGCAAAGACTAGAACCAGGAGAAATGGGTTCAATTTACGAAGAAGAAAACTTAATCTTGACCTGAGGAAATACATTCTAACAATTATAAATGTTCAAAGTAGAATGAATTTCCTTCGTTGATAATAGGTTTCTCCTCAATCGAAGACTTCAAGCAGAGTTTTGAGGTACAGAATTCCTTTCAGATATGGGTGTAACACATGATCTCTCAGGTCATTTCCATCTCTTAAATTCAATGATTCTGTGATTCTAGTCAAGTGACACTCTTGATTCCCTGGATCTACTCTTCACTCTTGAGGATTAGGGAACTATAGTACCTTCCACAGTCAAAAGTATTTTATATCTGAAGGACAATGGAAGTGATGTTTTTCAAGGACTGAGTTAGGTTTCAAACAATTAAAAACAGGTTACATTATTATTCAGGACAAATAATTTGTCACAGGGATCTATTTTTAAAACGAATAGCTTTGACAGCAATCAAATTGGGTAGGTAAATATGTATTCCACTCTAAAGAGGATGATAATAATTTGACTATAATCTGTACTTATAATATTGCAAAATACACTTTAGTGGAAAGATTCCAATGAAAAGGAAAAAAAGTAGAATAAAACATTTACAAAATTTATCTAAGGAAGAAGAAAGTTGATGCAAAAGAGATTTTTACGGAACTTCCCAGTTCAAAATATTAGCAATTGTCATTAGTCTAGAACAGTTGGATTGCTGTAGCACATAACTGGTAGACTGATGGGAAAAGGAGTTAGGGAGGGCCAGGTGAGGTAGTGGTTATTTTTCTGTATTAATTACTTGCTTTGTTGGGTATTCCTTTCTCAGATTATGCTTGTTCTGTTAGTGGACATTCAGAGAATTAGATTCAAAGTATACTGTTTAAGTCCTCAATTAATTGAGTCAGTAATGACTTCAGGTATTCAATATAAATCAAGTACCCACACACACGTGCACACACACACGTGTGTGTGTGTGTGTGTGTGTGTGTGTGTGTGTGTGTGTGTGTAGGAAATGAGAAATGGTATTTTAAAGATTAACATTTCCTTCATATACGTTAAGCCTTAAATTGTTGTAAACACTGAAAGCAAGCCTTCCATAAAATATATTTCCTGGCTTATTTAGCAATAGGATATTTGACTTGCTTTGATAATTAAAAGATAAAGAGCGGGATGTAGGGCCTAGTTCTTTTGAATTTAACACAGATTTGGGTATATACCACATCAAAGCCAATATGTATTCAGCACGTTCAGAAAGGTGCGAATGCTAATATATTCAGCCCTTTCCTTTCTCTCATTTCAAAGATTATTTCGTACAGTTTTCCAAGTAGGGTAGGTGATCCTTTCTTCAGAGCAAATAATTTTAATACAGATTGAGTATTATGTCATTCTTAGTATTTTTGACAATCATAGAACACTGTATAACAAGAATTAGTTCTCAGCAACTCAAAAGCGCATAACTAGAGAAAAGGACTTTGTTCTGAAGGAAACATTCATAGTAATCAGCAAGATTAAATATTCAAATTGCATCAAATTTATCTTTTCCTTCTCTATTTTTTCTTTTCCCTTAAGAATTAGCATTTTATTTTTTTTCTTTGCTCCATCATAGCTATATCAAATAAATATTAAAAAAAAATCAGTCATTTAAAGACAAGATAAAGTCAGAAAACAAGAAATTTCCTGTAGTTCCACCCTGATGAACCTATTCAATTCATGTTCATAATTCTTCTCAAATAACTGCGATGAAAAGAAATTTGAAGAGTATGTTTTATTTTATTTTCTGTCATAGCAGGATTCAAATGTAAGTAGCTTAATGAGTGTTTAAATTTTTTAAAAATTGTCCTTGTATAACAGCTACAGAAATCATGGATGAACAATCGCATTTTCATTCTTCAAATAACTATGTGTATACATATATACACACATATATGTGTATCTATATTTATATCTATATGAGAGAAACAGAATTTACGGTTTTGCAAATGACCAGATGAATACTGTTGGACTCTAAAATACTATTATTTTAATTGTGATTTATTCCTAAATATGACTCAGACCTGCAAGTTCATGCACTTTTTTCATTCATTTAAAATGTAAGAAGTGCTCATGAACCATGAAACCCAATTAAAACTACTTCAGTAATTTCAGTTAAAAACACATAGTAGAAGAATAAAAGACATAAATACAATTCCTACATAGTCACTGTCAGAAACTGAATGAAAGGAATAACAGGAAGTTGAAACTCAGTAAATTATTTCTGGCATCCTTCCCACTTTCCAGTAAATTATTTATATAGTCAACCAACAAGTGTATAAAATAGGTGGACGTGAATCTAGGAGCAGAGAGGAGGATGAATTGTGGCCACAATCGCTCTAATATCCCCAAGAAGACTGCCCAGATTCCCACTGTAATTGCAATCACATGGTGAATAAAAGATATAGAGAATACAACAGCCCAGTGTGCTTACTGTTTACTCACTATATTAAAACAAACAAACAAAAATACAAATTTTCGATTTAGACTATAGAGTAAAATCTGGCCTCTGTCTTTAAAGGCTATTCAAGATAGTAATGGATATCTCAAATTATATAAGAATCATCACAAGATATAATGATTGAGATAATCATATTTCTTTACCTTGTGACCAATATTCAAATGATTCTTGTTTGAGGATATAACTTTTCCCAATTCCTCTTAATTCTAATGTTTCTAAAGTCTTGATTATGTTGTTTATTTCTGACTTATCTAGTATAAATCTTGTTTATACATAGTTGTTTATCTGTGTTTTCTCTCATTCTGTTATAAGCTCTTAGAGTTTTGAGTCCTTTTTTTTGTCTTTATTTGTATTCTCAAGATTTATCCTTATTTTTATCCTCGGTGCCTCATACATAGTGGGTGCCTAATACATGTTTACTGACACAGCAACTGGCGAAAAGACAATGCATTCCTCAATGATATTACATTATATAGATAAATCTATTGGATGGTAAAATAATTAAATTATTATTCATGTATAATATTGAGTTTTATATATAATTATCAATATTTAAATATTGAGTTATATATTATGAATCACTTATTGTACATCACAATAAAGTAACAGTATTAAATTAAATATATTAGTATTAAAATATTTTGAAGTGTTGATTTGTTTACTGCTTATCAGTCAGTCACTAAGCATTCATTAGCAACTCAATACTGTAGAAAGTCAGTAAGGGTAAAATGTGTATAGTTTGTGAATAGTTTAAATAACAAAGAATTTTATACATTATCCTTTGGATGGCCTGCTAGCACAGATTCTTGAATCTGCTTTTCTTAAAGGAAAGCAACTTTTAAAGGGTCGAAGCTCTTCTTTAATTACATTCATTAGATCAGGGGCAAAATCAGCACCCTGAACTTCAGAGAAAACACAAACAGAGAAAATATAAGCAGAGAAATAAAGACCAACAGATAGGACTGTACTGGTTGAATCAAAGCAATATTGCTATACACTTTAGATACATCTCTGGATTAAGAGAACCTTATGCCTGAGTAGTGGGGAGTCTGAATATATAGCTACTCAGTCTCAACCAGGGAATCACAAGGGCCATCTAATATACAATCACCCAAAGCAAAATACCAACTCACAATATACACACACACACACACACATACACACTTATACACGTGTATATATGTATACACACAGATATATATATATATACACACACATATATATATATATACATCCGTGTATGTATGTATGTCTATATATATATATATACATCCGTGTATGTATGTATGTCTATATATATATATATATATATAGACATACATACACACACACTTCTTAGAGCCAGAAGGCCTCACAAGCCCCATGACTCAGCGCCTCATTAGAAATAAGCAAAGGGTGTGAAAGCCTTCCTACAAACAAACCTCCCCTAAGCAATCTTCCATTAATGGGCTCCACTTGAGGCCTATTAATGGGCAGGGAAGAATTTATATCCAATTAACGTTATATTCATCCCCAATATCTTTCATGTCCATTACATAGGCAACTTGTATCTGGATAGGCATTAACATCTACAATATAATTTCCACAAAATAAATAATTCTGCAAAACACAAAGCAACTTATTACTGGAGTGGCTACATGGCCATAAACAGAAAATATGTTAACATAACATAGCATCATTCTGTGCATTCTTTGAGGGTCAAAATCTTTGGGGAGTGAGCAACTGACTCTTCCTCAATCCAAAACAAAAATATCCAAATAAAGTACTTCCTAGGGCTATGTCCTTCTGCCCACACTGCTCTTGTAGTCATCCATCCTGGTACTCTCAGGTGCAGGCATACATAATGAGCAAAGTCCCAACACAAACAAAAAAGTTCAAATAAAATTCTCTTGGGGGTGTGACCTTTTGCTCCATCCCCTGCTTCCAAGTCCTGAGTAGTGGCTGGGCAACAAAGCCACCAGGGTAGGTCCATGGGGATTCAAAGCACTTTGCTCCACCCACTACAGACAACTCCACCCTCTGAGTCCCAAGCCTTCCCTGGGGAACACAGTAGAAAAAAACACACTCTGTGCTCGTGCCTTGCTGCAAACATTTTTTCTTGTCTCCAGGCTGAATTTCAATCTCCTGCCTCTTGCCTGATTCTGCACTCAGCAAGCTATCTGCTCCTGTGCATTGGCTCACTTCACCAGGGTCAGAAAGCAGGTCCCTCTCAGCTCCTGCTCCAGGACTCCATTCCAAGCACTCATTACTCCTTTCAGGGGATTCACCTCTCTGGCATAGTCAAGAGCTAGGCTAATCCACTTGAACTCTGGTTCTTGCCATTCCCATCTCGCTCAGGCTTTTGCTCTCACAGCAGATGCTCTGTCCTGTCTCCTCTGGAGTGCTAGTGAGGTAAGGAAGGGGAAGGACAATTTATCTCCCACGGTCTCTGCTCTGTACACCTAGGAAACCTCTCACAACACTGTTACTCACCTGTTTCCCCTTATGCCTCTGCTGCTCCTGGGGCTTCACAGAAGCATAGGCACCACAATTGGGAAACAATGAGCAATTATCCCAGTCCCCATACTTTCCTTTTTATTTATGCAGATCCTATGCAGCTACACTATATGTAACAGCAAGCACTTTAGCACACCCAGGATGACTGCTAGCACAGGTTCTTGGATCTGCCTTACTTGAATAGATAGATGTTTCAGGGTTCAACAATCTTTTTAAAAATTACATTCAGTAGTACAGGGAAAAAGTCAGCACCCTTAATTTAAGAAAAAATACAGAGAAAATATAAACAGAGAAATAAAGACCAAGAGACAAGGCTCTACTGCCTGAATCAAAGCAATATTGCTATACATTTTACATACATCCCTGAATTGAGACAGCCTTTATATCTGAGCACTGGGGTTCCTGAACATTAGGCTACTCAGAGTATCAACCAAAGAATCACATGATCCTTCTCATAAGTGATGCTCCAATGTACAATCTTACCTCAGAGTGTATGTACCCTTCTCAAAGCCAGAGAACATCACAACCTTGGTGACTCATTCATCGCCTAATTAAAATTAGCCAAAGGTGTGAGCCTTCATACAAGCCTTCCTCCCCTAAACAATCTTCCCTTAGAGGGCTTCACATGAGGACTATTAGTGGATAGTAGAGATCTTCAATCCCATTAATATTACAGGTGATAAGGAACAACTGAAGTTGCTTTTTTTTTTCTTTTTAAATGTGGGTTCAATAGTGACAAAACTAGACCTGTACTTTAAGAAAATCATCTTGGCAACTGAGTGAAGGATGGATTGATGTAAGGAAAAACTTAAGGGAGAGAGAATAATCAGAAGACTATTATAATAGTCTGGGTAAGAAGTCATGAATATCCACACAAAGGTAATGGTAGCTATGTCTATGAAGAGAAGTGAAGATATTAAGTAAGATATTCTGTGAAGGGAAAAATGACAAGGCTTAATGACAAATTGAATATGTGAGCTAAGTGCAAGTAATGAGAAGAGGATTATAATGAGATTGTAAACCTAGGTGACTGGGAATACGACAGTACCCTATACAGTAAGAGAGAAGATGAAAAATTGTGAACATTTTTTTGGGGGGTGGTAAAGTGGAGATCATCTCAGTCCACAGTTTGAGATACCAAGTATTGACTGGCACTGGAGTTTGTGCCAAGAAGTTTCCTCATGAAATGTTATTCTTTTTAAGCTAACTTAATTGTTGCATCTCTACGTTTTGCACAGTGGAATACCTATGGGAAATTATAACAAACACTGCTGAAAAAAATAAGCTCATCCCAATTTAATTTGTGTATATTTTATAAAATTATATCTAAGTTATCATCTATTGAAATATAACTGTTCTTTTTAAAAATACACTTTTTACCTTATCTTCAGGACTCCAATTTCTAAAATGATTTTAAAGCCAGATGGCATGATTATTTATTTTATGAAATTTAAATGATTCTCTAAAAGAGTAACTATATTAAAGATGGCAGAGGAGAAAGAACTGCTCTAGCTGTCCCCCCCAAAGCCCATAAAATAACATTAAAATGCCTCTAAATAAATTCTCTAGCAGCAGAAGTCAGAAAATGACAGAAACAAAGAGATTTCCAGCCCAGGACAGCCTGGAAGAAGAAGAGGAAAGGTTTAACACACTGGGCTCAATGTTGTTTGCAGCCCAGCCTTGGCTGTGAGGCAAGGACAGGAGTGGAGCTGTGGTTCCCAGATTTCTCAGCCCACAAATGAGAAACACAGTTTCAAAGGTCGGTAAGAAAACTTAATTATCTGGGTGAGGGGTAGAGTGGTCTTGCCCCAGCCACAGCCACAGGGCAGCAGCAGTGCCCACTTTATAGCCCTTTGCCTAAGGAATCTGGGGGAATGAAGCAGCTAACCTAAGTCTCAGTCCTGAGGGGTGCTCCTGGGGAAAGAAGAAATGCTGACATTGTGGAGGTAGTGGTGGCAGTGGAAAGGGAATTGTGCTTTCAGATCCTGGGCAGAAAAGAGTGCTTGTGGTAGCTCACAGAACAGAGTGCAGGCTAGGAGACAAGTAAATTCCTCTCCCTTGATTTTTGCCGCCTTGGAGGAACTGAGAACTTGCAGGTCCCCAGAGTATACTCTTAACTTGACAAAGGACTCAAAAGGCAAATAACTGGCTGAGAAAATGGCCAAAAAAGGAAAAAAAAAGATTATTGAAGGCTACTTTCTTGGTGAAAAGATATTTTTTCCACCCTTCTGGGTGAGGAAGAACAAAACAAACCATGAGAGGAAGACATCAAAGTCAAGGATTCCACATATAAAGCTTCCAAAAATGTATGCAATGGTCCCAGGAATGGAAGAGTTCAAAGAGTATTTTGAAAATCAAGTAAGAGAGATGGAGGGAAAATTGAGAAGAGAAATGAGAGCGTTGCAAGAAATCATAACAAGTGAGTCAACAACTTGGAAAAGGAGACGAATAAACAATGCTGAAGTAAATAACACCTTTAAAAATATACTAACCCAAATGGTAAAAGAGGTCCAAAACATCAGTGAGGAGAAAAATGCTTTAAAAAGTAGAATTAGCTAAAGGAAAAGGAGGTTAAAAATCTCAGCAAAGAAAATAGTTCTTAAAAACAGGAATGGAGTCCCAATGTGGCAGGGGTGAGCAGAATGCCCCATGCAGTTTGAGGCAATGGCCTCACTGCAGAATCTCGGGGATATCAGGACACGACATGGATCCAGAAGAAACTCGCAAGTAAGAACTGTGGAGCCACAGGTATCTACAGCAGCTGCACCTGAGAAAATTTGCCCGCAGATTAAATGACTGTAAGTCACCAGCTTGAACTTCCAGGAGCCAAGATGGTAGAGTGATCAGTAAAAACTCTCCCATTTCCTTTGTTAACCTTGAAAGACACATAAAATATTTCCCAGGAAAAATCCTGGTTCAGGAGAAGGGGCAAATAATCCCTTATTAAGTGTGGCTAGGAAAATCACTAAGGAGGGTGCCTCCTCCTGTGGCTGAAGGGGACCAGTGTAGGACAAGAGTTGTGCCAGATAGTTCCACCTCAGCAAGGTGGGAGGAGATCCCAAGCCCCAGATGTGTGAAGCCTACTAATGCCAACACCAGGACCCCAGGCATACCTCTGCACCCCAGGGGAATCCAGAAGACACTAGCACAGAAGAAATCACTGACCACTGAGCTTGTCTGTGCTTTAGATCAGCAGAGGAGATCTTCTGTAGCCAGACCACCCCTCCCCCACATATAATAGAGGTACCTTCAGGGCAACTCGGAGCAAACTCAGAAAAATTTCACCTCTTCTCCACTTTCTCACACACCAGCCAGCTCAGCACCAGTTAAGCTGCAGCATTTTAGCTTCTACCTGAAAGAACCAGAGGCCACAACACACCAAACCTTAAGTTCATGGCACAAGAACTGTGGAACCAAGCCCTTTGCATCCGAGGAATGGAGATCTACTTTAAAAGCTAGGAAAAGGGCAATTATCATGAGTAAGAAGCAAAGCAGAAAAGAAGAGATGGTAGAATTTTTCTATGGGGAAAAGGACCAAAACACGAATACCAAAGAGGTCAGCATCGAGACTGTATTCTTATCTGAAACTTGAGAAGGGACTATGAACTGGTCACAAGCACAAAGAACATTCTTGGAAGATCTGAAGAAGGATTTAAAAAGCCAAATCAGAGAAATAGAAGAAAAAGAGGACAATCATCTAAAAATATGAAAAAAAAATCACAGAAGCATTTAAAATGAAAAATGGACAAATGGAAAAGGAAGTACAAAAACTAACTGGAGAAATATCTCCTTAAAGGAAAAAAAGTGAAAGATGCAAAAGGAGATGCAAAATTTAACTGAAAAAAACAATTTAATAACAATTAGAATTGGGCAAGTAAAAGCTAAAGACTCTATGAGACATCAAGAATCAATCAAACAGAATTTAAAGAATGAAAAGATAGAAGAAAATATAAAATAACTAATTGGAAAAACCACTGACTAATAAAATAGATCTAGTAGAGAAAATCCAAGAATTAGATTAAGCCATGAAGATAAAAAGAACCTGGACAACATCTTCCAAGAAATCATCAAGTAAAAATGTCCAGAAGTCATAGATCCAGGGGGCAAAATAGTTATTGAAAGAATTCACCATTCACTTCTTGAAAGGGATCACAAACTAAAAACATCAAAGTATATCAATGTCAACTTTCAGAACTTTCAAGTGAAGGAGAAAATACTACAGCCAGCCAGAAATACATCATTCAAATATCAAGGAGCTGCAGTCAGGTTCACATAGGAACTTGGAGCTTCTACATTAAAAAATCAAAGGAATTACAATATGATATTCCCTGTGGTAAAGGAGTTGAGGCTACAACCAAGGATCAATTACCCAGAAAAGCTGAACATAATATTTCAAGCAAAGAGATGGACATTCAATGAAATAAGGGATTTTCAGAACTCCCTGATGAAAAGGCCAGTACTCAATAGAAAATTCAACCTTCAAACACAAGTCTCAAGAGAGACATCAAAAAATAAACAGGGGAAAAACTGATATTCAATATGGGCCTAATATTTATATCCTTAGATTGGGAGATAATACTTGTTAACCTTGAGGACTGTATATTTACCATGATATATATAAATAGAGAAAGTAGGCATAAAGTAAATGATGTGATGAATAAAATGTGATTTAAAGGTGTGAAGGAATTGTAATAGGAAATGGGAAAAGGAGGAGACAAAAAATGGTAATTTACATCATAGGAAGAGGCACAAAATTATATTACAATTATATTACAAAATTATGTATAAATTATATATTAGAGGGGAAGAGGGGAGTAAGATAAGCATTGTTTGATATTTAGTCTCATCAGATTTGGTTCAAAGAGGGGACAACAAATTCAGATAAATATAGAAATCTAAATAGATTTATGGGCAGTGTGATGGGAAGAGGCAGATAAAAGGGAGGGGAGGCTAAAAGGGAGAAGTAGTGAGGGGAAAAAAGGAGAAAAATGAGGGGGGCTGAAAGAAGGAAGGGAAGAATGAGGGAGGCGGCTGTCAAAAACTAAAATTCTGTTTTGGAGAGGAAGGGAGAAAGGACAACTAAAAGCACAAATGAGTGGAAAGAGGATGGAGGGAAAGACACAGGTAGTAATTAAAACTGCGAATGTGAATGGAACAAACTGTCCCATAAAACGGAGATGGAAATCAGAATGGATTAAAAATTATAATCCAACAACATTTTGTTTACAAGAAACACATTTGAAAAGGAGGAATACACACCTGTTAATTATGAAAGGTTGGAGCAGAATATATTGTGTTTCATTTGATGTAAAAAAAAAAAAAGCAGGGATAGCAATGCTAATTTCAGACATAGCAAAAGCAGTAAAAGATAAAATCAAATGAGATAAGGAAGGAAATTATATCCTGCTAAAAGACACCATAGACAATGAAGCAATATCATTACTGAACATATATGCTGGAAGTGGTATAACAATGGAATTCTCCAAGTAAATACCAAATTAAAAATATTTAAAATCAAAGGGGAGATTAATAAAATTGAAATTAAGAAAACTGTTGAACTAAGAAATAAAACTAAAAATAGGCTTCATGAACAAACCAATACAATTGATAAATCTTTGGCCAATTTGATTTAAAAAAGAAAGGAGAAAATCAAATGTCTAGCAGCAAAAATAAAAAGTGAACTCATGCCCAATGAGAAGGAAACTAAAACATTAATTAGAAATTATTTTACTCAACTGTATGCCCATAAATTCGACAATCTAGCTGAGATGGATGATTCCTTTAAAAACAGTATCAGAAAAAAAAAGAAAGAAGAAAACCAAATTACTAATATTAAAAATGAAAGGGGTGAACTCACCTCCAATGAGGAGGAAATTAAAACAATAATTAGAAACTACTTTGCCCAACTTTAGGCCCACAAATTCGATAATCTAAACGAGATGGATGAATACTTTAAAAAATACAAATTGCCCAGATTAACAGAAGAGGAAGTTGAATACTTAAACAACCCCATCTCAGAAAAAGAAATTGAACAAGCCATCAATGAACTGCCTAGGAAAAAATCTCCAGGGCCAGATGGATTCACAAGTGAATTCTATCAAACATTTAAGGAACAGTTAATTCCAATACTACATACACTATTCTTGAAAATTGGCGAAGAAGGAGTCCTCCCAAATTCTTTCTAAGATACAAATATGGTTTTGATACCCAAACCAGGAAGAGACAAAACAGAGAAAGAAAATTATAGACCAATTTCCCTAATGAATATAGATGCAAAAACTTTAAATAAGATTCTAGCAAAAGGAATACAGCATCTTATCACGAGATTAATACATTATGATCAGGTAGGATTCATACCAGGACTACAGGGCTGGTTCAATATCAGGAAAACTATTAGCATTATCGATCACATCAACAACAAAGCTAACAAAAACCACATGATTATCTCAATAGATGTAGAAAAAGCTTTTGACAAAATACAACATCCATTCCTACTAAAAACATTGGAGAATGTAGGAATAAAGGGAACTTTCCATAAAATAATAAGCAGTATCTATCTAAAACCTTCAGCAAGCATTATATGCAATGGGGATAAGCTAGATGCATTCCCAATAAGATCAGGGGTGAAACAAGGTTGTCCATTATCACCACTATTATTTAATATGGTACTAGAAATGTTAACTGTAGCAATTAGACAAGATAAAGATATCTAAGGAATTAAAATAGCCAAAGAAGAAACTAAGTTATCACTCTTTGCAGATGATATGATGATTTACCTAGAGAATCCCAGAGATTCAAGTAAAAAATTACTAGAATTAATAAACAACTTTGGCAAAGTTGCAGGGTACAAAATAAACCCACACAAATCTTCTGCATTCCTATATATTAGCAACAAAGTCCAACAGCAAGAGATAGAAAGAGAAATCCCATTTAAAGTTAGGGTAGACAGTATAAAATACTTAGGAGTCTACCTGCCAAAACAAACCCAGGGATTATATGAACACAATTACAAGACACTTTTTGCACAAATAAAGTCAGATTTAAGTAAGTGGAAAAACATTAGTTGCTCATGGATAGGCCATGCTAATATAATAAAAATGACAATTCTACCCAAATTAATATACTTATTTAGTGCCATACCAATTAAACGATCAGGCAATTACTTTCTAGAGCTGGACAAAATAATATCAAAATTCATTTGGAAAAACAAAAGGTCCAGAATATCAAAGGGACTAATGAAAAGAAATGCTTGGGAAGGTTGCCTAGCGCTACCAGACCTCAAACTGTACTATAAAGCAGCAATTATCAAAACCACTTGGTATTGGCTAAGAAACAGAGAGGTAGACAAGTGGAATAGACTTGGCACTCAAGATCTAGTAGGCAAGGAATATAGCAACCTTCTGTTTGATAAACCCAAGGACCCCAGCTTCTGGGATAAGAACTCATTGTTTGACAAAAATTGCTGGGAAAACTGGATAACAGTGTGGCAGAAATTGGGCATAGACCCATACCTGACACCGTACACAAGAATAAAGTCCAAATGGGTACATGATTTAGGTATAAAGATTGATACCATGAATAAACTGAAGAAGCAAGGAATATTGTATTTATCAGATCTATGGAGAAGGGAAGAATTCTTTACTAAAGGAGAGATAGAATGCATTATGAAATGCAAAATGGATAACTTTGATTACATTAAACTGAGAAGTTTTTGCACAACCAAACCCAATGCAACCAAAATCCAGAGGGATGTAGTAAATTGGGAAAGAATTTTTACAGCTAAGCTCGGGGAAAAAGGCCTCATTTCTAGAATATATAGAGAACTGATCCAAATGTATAATCATACATGTCAATCCCCAATTGATAAATGGTCAAAGGATATGAACAGGCAATTTTCAGATAAAGAAATTAAAGACGTTTCTGATCATATGAAAAAATGCTCAAAATCACTATTGGTTAGAGAGATGCAAATCAAAACAACTCTGAGGTACCACATCACACCTATAAGATTGGCAAACATGACAGAACAAGAAAATGATAAATGCTGGAGAGGATGTGGGAAAGTTGGAACACTAATTCATTGTTGGTGGAGCTGCGAGCGCATCCAACCATTCTGGAGAGCAATTTGGAACTATGCCCAAAGGGCTACAAAAATGTGCATACCCTTTGACCCAGCAATATCGCTACTAGGACTATATCCCCAAGAGATCGTAAAAATGGGAAAGGGTCCCACATGTACAAAAATATTTATAGCAGCACTCTATGTAGTTGCCAAAAACTGGAAGTCAAGGGGATGTCCATCAATTGGGGAATGGCTGAATAAATTATGGTATATTCATGTAATGGAGTACTATTGTGCCATAAGAAATGATGAACAAGAAGACTTCAGAGAGGCCTGGAAGGACTTATATGACCTGATGCTGAGTGAAAGGAGCAGAACCAGGAGAACTTTATGCACAGCAACAACCACAGTGTGTGAGAGTTTTTTCTGGTAGACTTAGATTTTTGTAATAACACAAGAACTTCTTACCAAAAAAAAAAAAAAAAAAATCCCAATGGAGGATCTCAAGGCAAAATGCCTGCCACACTCAGAGAGAGAAATATGGAAGTCACTCACATATTATAGCAGATCATGTTTGTGTATGTCTATGTGTTTGTGTATCATGTTCTGATTTGTTATACGATTTCTTTCATTTATCTCAGTCTGACTACATAGCATGACTATAGTGAAAATATACTCAATAGGAAAGTATATGTAGAATCTATACAGAATTGTATGCAGTTGTGGGGAGGGAGGGGGGGAGTGGGGGGTAGGTGGGGGGGATAAAATCACAATTGTATGGCAGTGATTGTTAAACATTACAAAATAAAAAGAAAAACAGTATCAGTTGCTCAGATTAACAGAAGACGAAGTTGAATATGTATGTAACTCCATTTCAGAAAAAGGTATTGAACAAGACATCAATGAACTCCCTAGGAAACAATCTCCTGGGCCAGATCGATTTACAAGTAAATTCTACCAAAATTTAAAGAACAGTTAATACCATATAGACTATCTGGAAAAATGTGGAAGTAGGAGTACTCTCAAGTACTTTTTATTTTATAAATATGGTTCTGATACCTAAACCAGGAAGAGCCAAAACAGAGAAAGAAAATGATAGAACAATTTCTCTAAGGAATATACATGCAAATATTTTAAATAAGATATTAGGGAAAAGAATACAGTAACTTATCACTAGAATAATACTCTAGGATTAGGTAAAATTTTTACCAGAAATGCAGGGCTGGTTCAATAATAGGAAAACTCCTAGCATTATTTATCATATCAACAACAAAACTAACAGAAAGCACGTGATTTTCTCAATAGATGCAGAAAAACCTTTTGACAAAACACAGCACCTGTTCCTTTTGAAAACAATAGAGAACACGGGAATAAATGGAATTTTTCGTAAAATAATAAGCAATATCTACCTAAACTATCAGCAAGCAATATATGCCATGGGGATAAACTAGAAGCATGTCCCATAAGATCAGTGGTGAAAAACAAGGATGTCTATTGTCACCACTGTTATGAAATATGTCAGTAGAAATGTTAGCTGTAGCAATAAGAGAAGAAAAATAAATTGAAGGAACTAGAATAGGCAAGAAGAAATGAATTTATCACTCATTGCGGATGATATGATGATATACTTAGAGAATACCAGAGAATCAAGTAAAAAACTACTTGAAATAATAAACAAGTTTGGCTAAGTTGCAAGGTACAAATTAAGCCCACACAAATAACCTGCATTTCTATATATTACTAAAAATGTCCAGTAAGAAGTAGAAAGAGAAGGCTCATGTAAAGCTAAGGTGGACACTATAAAATATTTGGGAGTCTACTTGCCAAAACAAACCAAGGGACTATATGAACACAATTGCAAAACACATTTCACACAAACAAAATCAGACCTAAGTAAATGGAAAAATATTATTTGCTCGTGAGTTTGCCTTGCCAATATAATAAAAACAGCAATTCCACTTAAATTAATTTACTTATTTAGTGCCATACCAATCAATGCATCAGATAATTATTTTTTAGAGCTAGAAAAAATAATATAAAAATTGTCTTGGAGAACAAAAGGTCCAGAATATAAGGGAACTAATGAAAAGAAATGGTAGGGAAAGTGGCCTAGCCCTACCAGATCTAGAATTGTATCATAAATCAGCAATTATCAAAACTACTTGGTACTAAGAAACAGAAGGGTAGACCAGTGGAATTTCTTAGGTACTCAAGATAGAGTAGTCAATGAATGTAGCAATCTATTGTTTGATAAACCCAAGGACCCTAGCTTTGGGGTTAAGAACTCACTGTTTGACAAAAATTGCTGGGAAAACTGGATAACAGTGTTGCAGAAGCTGGGCATAGACCAATGCCTGAAATCGTACACAAGAATAAAGTCCAAATGGATATATAATCTAGGTGTAAAGATTGATGACATATACAAATTAATGGAAGAAGGAATAGTCTATCATATTTATGGAGAATGGAGAATCATATTTATGGATAATGGAGAAATTATTGATTAAGCAAGAGATAGGAAACTTTATGAAATGCAAAATGGATAATTTGATTACTTTATCTTGAAAATGTTTTGCAGAAATAAACCCAATGCAACCAAGATTAAGAGGGAAACAGAAAACTTGGAAAGAACTTTTGCAAATAATGCCTATGATAAATGCCTCATTTCTAAAATATATAGAGAAGTGAGTCAAGTGTACAAAAATAGAAGTCATTCCCCAATTGGTAAATGGTCAAAGGATATGAACAGGGAGTTTTCAGAGGAAGAAATTAAAGTTATCTATAGTCACATGAAAAAATGCTCTAAATCACTATTGATTAGGAGATGCAAATCAAAACAGCTCTGAGATACAACATCACACTTATCAGATTGGATAACATGATAAATATTGGAGAAGAGGGGGGAGAGTTGGAACATTAATTCTTTGCTGGTTTAGCTGTGAACTGATCCAACCATTCTGAAGAGCAATTTGCAACTATGCCCAAAGGGCTACAAAAATGTGCATACCCTTTGACCCAGCAATATCATTTCTAGGACTGTATTCCTAAGAGATCATCAAAATGGGATGAGAACCACATGTACAAAAATTATTTAGGGTAGCTTTCTTTGTGGTGGCCAAAAACTTGAAATCAAGGCTAATCCCCATTGATTGGGGAATAGCTGAATAAATTGTGGTAAATGAATGTAATGGAATACTACTGTGCTGTAAGAAAGGATGAGCAGGCCTTCAGAGAGGACGGGAAAGACATATATGAATTGATGCTCAGTGAAAGGAGCAGAACTGGGAGAACTTTTTACACAGCAGCAACCACAGTGTGCGCGGAATTTTTCTGGTATACTAAGTACTTCATAGCAATGCAAGGACTTAAACAATTCCCCGTGGTCTCTTGAGGAAAAATGTCTTCCACATCCAGAGAAAAAACTGTGAAATTTTATAACCGAATTAAGCAGACTATTTCCTTTTGTATCTTGTTTTGTTTTATGATTTCTCCCATTCATTTTAATTCTCCTATGCAACATGGCTAAGGTGAAACTGTAGTTAATGGGAATGTTTGTGTAGAATCTATATAAAATTGTGCGCTCTCTCAGGGAGGGAGTGGGAAAGGAGGAGGAGGGAGGGGAAAATTCTAGATATATGAAAGTGATTGTCGAACTCTGAAAACAAACAAAATAATTTAACTTAAAAAAAACAATTGCAGATTCAAAAGAAATTGGCATAGTTGCTGTACAAAAATATAGATAGGTAGTTGTGTAAATAGACATAGTAAGTATTCAAACTGCTTCTGAAGAGATGAGTAATACAATTCAGTTGACTAACCCATGGTTATATACATTGGGAATGAGTGTTGAACTCAGGTCTCCTAACATTAGGTTCAACATTCTTCCACAGTCTACTTAGTTACAATGTATTTGGAATATATGAAAGTGTTTATACTATTTATCTTGGGCAAGACAGTCTGACAGTGTTGAGGGATATTGAAGAAGTTTAAACTGCAATTCAGAATGTCTCCTTTTATTGAGAGTGGGTCCAAAGGCTTCAATTAGAGTTGACCTGGTTGGAATCTTCTCTGGGAATTAGGGACTACATGAGACAAGTGACAGAGGAGATATACTTCTATGCCATCTTCCCAACAAGCCCAATGCTAAGTTCATACAAGAATGGAAGATACTAGTTGATCCTAAGGTAAATCAGAAAAATTTGTAGGTCTGAAATTTGTCACCTTAAGTAATCCTATTAGTTTATTTCACATGAGTGTAAACTAATTTAATAATTACTTTATTACTTTATTAATAATTATTAATTCTTCAATCATGTATGACCACGATATAATGCCAGTGGTGATGAGATGCAAAGTTTTCTACGTAAGGTAATTTGGAAATGTATTCAATAAGATTTAAGTCACCTAATGGGTAATTTTTTTTTATTTTCAGATCTGATATTTGGTTCAAATATTTGTTCAAATATCTGTGTCAGTTATGTAAAGCAACTTTTTATAAAATGAATGTTATTGAAGTATAAACCGGAAGAAGTTGAAAGATGATGGGAAAATGATTGTGATGGTGATGATGATGACAATTTCCTTATCCTTTTGTTCAGTGGAACGCTTAGAAACCTCCTGGGTCAAGTCAAATTATACTTTTACACGGTATGTTTGACAGATCACTCTGCCAGCGTAAGAAAAAAATGTTGATTTTTTAATGGAATATAAATATTAGAATGCAAGTTCATCTTCAACAACGTCACTGAAGGTATGTTCAGGATAACTGCAGTAGCAGAAGGAAAAACAACGTGAAATATAGATTTTCCTGTTTCCACTTGATTTTGATTTTTTCCCATCGTTTCTATATTTGAGGGACTTAATGGTCTTGAGTTATGAATGTGGCAATATCTATAATAAATACTCTTTTTCTTGTGGGATTTTTATGTAAATAGCAAAGTAGTTGCTGACTTTTATGGGTAGAAGAAATTTTCTTACTGAGGTCTAGCCTATTACAATAAGTTACCATTCCAGAAACACTCCCTTATTCCTGGGGTAAGAAGAATTGCAACCCTTTGGTGAATAATTCTTTCTATATGATTGTGTCTTCCTAGGTGCCAAGTTGTTGGTAAACTAAAGAAATAGGGGGGATCGTTTCTATTATTTTCTTTAAGAAGCAGTTACAGAACAAAAAAAAAAAATCTGCACTCATGAGGAAAGCAAATATATTTCTGATGCTTCGAGGCAAATCTTGGTCTTGTAATCTCCATCATGAAACCTCCCATTTCTGTAAACAAATAATCTCTATTAAGCCATTTCTTTGACATTTCTTTTAAAACATCTTCACCATAAGTAGCATCCACCAGTAACAAAGGTTTCAGAATGGATGAAATTAATTTGGGGCCATCAATGATAACAGTGTTGAAGGTTGGGCAAAAGTTGGACTAGTTTCATAAGGTATTTCTTGATCAGCTGTTTTGCCCGGAAACTTTCCCTAAGTATTATAAAACTTAATGCTTTGAACTGAATATATTTATATTTTTAAAAATCTTTCATCGAGGAGGATGGAGGATGAAAGAGAATTTTGGACACTAGGATTGCTACACACGTTAATTGTTGCCAGTACACTAAAATAATGTTTCCTACATCTTGTTTGCACTTCTAGTTTCTTTGTATTAATTTTTTAATCTTTATATTGTTTGTACTATTTTATTTGTATTGGTCTCCCTGGCTGACCATCCTTTTGTTTATTCTTTTATCTAGACAAAGTGATTTACTTCTCCAATGCCTATAGTGGATAGTAGGTTAGAGGAGAATCTGTTATCAAGTAATAAAAAAAATGATGCTTTAAAGTGTATTTCACATTGTTAAACCAGACAGCTAGAAAAAAAATCTAAAAAATAAACCGCTATTGTTCAAAACAATTGATAGTACCAATCCAATAATAACTAGAAGTTGCCTTCCAAACACTAGGTTTATTGGGTTTTATTGGTAATATCCTAAAAATTCACAAGATGGTAATTTTATCTTATGACAGAGGACAATACACTGAAGAAACTAAGATGAATTAACTCTTTGATCTGGAAAGGGGGAGAATGTAGTGGTTTTCCAAATATATGGATTAAAGCTGATTAGTAAATAGAAGTTTATCTATGCCAAAATAGTAGGCGCTTTGAATGGTGCTCAAATTTCAAATAACATTGAGAATGATAGTAATAAAATGTTTTAAGGACAAGAAAACAGCATAGATGAAGAATTCCCCCTTGTTTCTTTTATTTTATTTGCTTTTAAAATAAAAACAGGCATGATGAATTGCCCAAGAGATCACATAACTGTATCCCACAAATTTGTTTTTCATGAGAAAGGAACAGTTGGAAAGAAAACTAGCTGCGTTTGTGCTTTCTTCCATTATTTTGGATTAGTCCTTGATGATCTTATTAGGTTCTATCTTTCAAAGACTTTTTTTTTTTAAATTTCAATTCACAATTGATATCTCATGAGAACAGTTATATTCAGCTTCCCCTCCCAAATACCCTTAATACTGCATATTCAACGGTATAAGGGTGAAACATAAGTTTAACTCATTTCAAACAGACTTCTACATAGAAAGGCTTGAAAAAAAGATACAAATTATATTTCTGGCTCAGCTACACAAACTCTGTGACTTGTGGTAAAACCTTCCAGCTTTCTGGTGTATAATTTCTGCATCTACAGCATCCATTGCGTGGACCTAGTTACTTGTAATAACTTGCAATTTTCAAATGTAATGATTCAAAGATGAAGAAGTTGTGAATTTTGGAAAAAATATGATATAGTCAATTTTAAATATGTTGGGATTAAGTTGATGTCAGAACTTGTAAGTAAATATATCCATTATTGGAGATAACAGTTAGAGGACGACTACTAAAGACATTTACATATTATTATTTTATTGATGTCTTATTTTTGGAATCACTTTTCTCTAAACTTACCCTTTAATTTCTACCCTACAAGAACATGATCTCAAGAAACAAAATATACATACAAATACTTATCTATTTATCTATCTTGTATATATTATATAAACAGGGTTCAACATACCAAACTGAATTACGGAATGATTTTCTATTATATTCATGTCACAATTTGTTTAAATATCTTTAGTCAGTAGGGCTGGAATTTGCTTTTAAGTACTTACTACTACAAAAATGCTGTCAGAAATATTTTTTTTGAGTATGAAGCCTTCTTTATATTTTTTAAATCGTTGTATTTTATCGCATATACCTAATGGTGGTCAAAAGGTGTAGATATTTTAACAGAAATCACTGATGCAAAACATTTTTCCCGACTTGACCACATGCATTCTTGTTGTGACTACATTTCTTTAGTTCATGAAAAAACTCCATTTCATAAAATCAGAATTAATTATTTTATCTTTTGCAATTAGCTCTCTTTTTGTTGGCTCAAGAACAAATTCTGGGGGGTAGAGTCAAGATTCCAGAGTAGAATCAATAACTAGCTACAATTCTCCTTGCAAACCCCTCAAAAAACCCATATAAATGGCTGAAAACAAATTCTAGAGCAGCAGAAGCCACACAGTGACAGACTAAAGCCAATTCCTAGTCCAGAACAGTCTGGAAGATGAACAGAACAGGTCTATCATAGCACGCTGGGAGTGCAGTGCAATTTGGCTACCCTGATGCAGACAGACCTGGAGGAGGCCTTAGGGGACAGAATCACTGGAAGCTGCTGCAGTTTTCAGACTTCTCAGATCACAAATTCTAGAACAGCTTTGGTAGTCAAGAGGAAGGGTTTCTTACCTGACTAAGACGGGAGCATGGTCTGGCAAAAGCCCTGGATCCAGCCCCAGCCCCAGGGAGGTGTCAGCCACTGCTGAAGGGAAGGTTGTTTCTGGAGCCTTCCACATAACACAGACCTGAAAATCCAAGTAATTGGCTGGGAAACTGAGCCAAAGAGAAAAAAGGAAGAGGCTATACGTTGTTAGTTTCTCAGTGAAGAGATATTTTCTTACATCATTGGTGATGAGGAAGATCACAACCTATAACAAGAAGAAGACAACAAAACCAAAGGTCCTGCATCCAAAGCCTCCGAGAAAAAAAATGAATTGGTCTCAGGTCATGAAAGAGCTAGAAAAGGATTTTGAAAATCAAGCAAGAGAAATGGAGGAAAAATTGGGAAGGTAAAATTGAGTGATCCAAGAAAATAATGAAAAATGAGTCAAGACCATGATAAAGGAAACCTCCGAAAACACTGCATAAAATAATAGCTTTAAAATTAGACTAACTGGGAGCAAAGCCAAGATGACTGAGTGAGAGCAACGACTCACCTAAGCTCTTGGACAAACTTCTTCAGACACCTCTGAAAGGAGAATCTGACCAAACTTTGGAGGTGCGGAATCCAGTGAGAGACAGATTGTGATGGATTCAGAGCCCAGGCTAGAGTGAAATGTCTACGGTAAGGATCTGTGCTACGGGGGTGAGCTCCCAGCACATAATGCAGCGCATCAGGTGCAGTGGAACAGAAGGGGCCTGGGAAACCCAAGTGGGCAGAACTGGCAGAGCAGCACCCAACAGCAGGAAACAAGCCTAGAAGAGCCAGTGAGAGCCATTGAGCACCAGATATCAGCACAGCAGCTCCTGAGACTTTCACTCTGAAGATTAAACATCGGTAAGTCACCTACTTGAACTTCTGGGAGTCAGGATGGTGGAGTGATCAGTAAATGCTCTCTCCTCCTCCCTGATGACCGTGAAAGAACCATAAAATATTTCCACAGGAAAATCCTGGATCAGCGGGAACAGCAGAAGGGGCCAATAGTCTCATAACACCTGAGGCTAGGAAAATAGCTAAGGGGGATTCCTCCTACTGTGGTGGAGGCAAACCAGAAGAACAGAGGATCCAGGGCAGAGAAAACTTGCACTAGGACCCAGGCAAGCCTCAGCACCAGGAGAGGAGCCCCAGGAGGAGTGGGAACACGCATTAGCATTTAGACGTGCTTCAGCACTTCAGAGGAAATGGGAAGACAATAGGGAAGCTGGAATCAACATCCCCTGAGCTATCCTTTGCCTCAGTTCAGCTGAGAAGATCTCCTGTGACCACTTAAAAAGCTAACCCCAGGGTTGATCAGAGAAACACAAAACAAAAACCTGCTTTTAGCTTTTTCACACATCAGCTCAACACAAAGTTCTGTACCTTCTGACTGAAAGAACCAGAAGCCGCAACACTCAGTCAGCATCATGAACAAGAAAAAGCACATGAAGGGTGAAAAAACCATAGAATCTTTCTATGGGGAAAAGGACCAAAACAAAAACATCAAAGAGGTCAGAGCTGAGACTGTACTTCCATCTGAAACTTCAGAAGGGACTATGAACTGCTCCCAAGAACAAGCAGTTCTCCTGGAACAGCTGAAGAAGGAAATAGAAGAAAAACTGGCCAATGATTTTAAAATTGAAAACAAAGAATTCACTGATGAGAACAACTCTTTGAAAAGGAAAATTGAACAAATAGAAAAGGAAGTTCAAAAATTAACTGGAGAAAAAAAACTCCATAGAAGGAACAGTTGGTCAAGGAAAAGGAAACACAAAACCTAACTGGGAAAATTGGTCAAATGGAAAAGGAAGTACAAAAATTAACTGGAGAAAATAGCTCCTTAAAAGGAAAAATTGGACAGATGCAAAAGGAGATGCACAAGTTAACTGAAGAAAATAATTTGATAAAGATTAGAGGTGGGCAAGTAGAAACTAATGACTCAATGAAACAGCAAGAATCAGTCAAACAAAATCTACAGAATGAAAATACAGAAGAAAATGTAAAATATCTAACTGGAAAAACAACTGACCTGGAAAATAGATCCAGGAGACAAAATTTAAGAATTATTGGCATGTCAGAAACCCATGATGGAGAAAGGACACTGGACAGTATCTTCCAGGAAATCATCAGGGAAAACTGCCCAAAAGTGCTAGAGGGCAAAATAGTCATTGAAAGAATCAACCGTTGTTTCCCTCTTGACAGGGATCTTAAACTCAAAACCCCAAGCAATATGGTTGCCAAATTCCAGAGCTATCAAGTGAAGGAGAAAATACGACAAGCATCCAGAAAGAAATAATTCAAATATCAAGGACATACAGTCAGGATCACACAGAACCTTGCAGCTTCTACATTAAAAGATCAAAAGAAATGGAACCCAATATTCCATAAGGCAAAGGAGTTGGGACTACAACCAAGGATCAACTACCCAGCAAAGTTCAGCATAACATTCTAGGGAAGGAGAAAGTTATTCAATGAAGTAAGGAATTTCCAGAGCTTCCTGACCAAAACGCCAGAACTCAATAGACAATTAGATCTTCAAATGAAGTTCTCAAGAGAATCATAAAAAGGTAAACAGGGTGGGGAAAAAAAAAAAACTTGTTACTCAATTAGGGCAAACTGTTTGCCTCCCTATAAGGGAAGATGATACCTGTTAATCTTGAGAATTGTGCAGCTCCTATGAAATATAAGAGGGATATACATAGAGGGAAAAAGTATAAAGTAAATGATGACATGTTAAAAATATGATTTAAGTATGAGAGGGGATTGTAACAGGAGGTATGAAAAGGAGGAGGCAGAAAATGACAAATTACATCACAGGAAGAAGTACAAAATTATAGTAGAAGCAAAGAGGGGAGGGAGATGAGCATTGTTTGAGAGGTACTCTCATCTGATTTGTTTAAAGGAGGGAGCAATAAACTTAAGTAGATAATCCTAACTAGTTCTATAGGCAGTAGGAGGGGAAGAGGGAAGAAAGGGGAGGGAGGCTAAAAGGGAGGGAAGAAGCAATAAGAATAAAGGGGAGTAAAAGTGAGGGGGGCTAAAAGAAGGAATGGAAGGCTGCAGGAGTAGGTGGTGAAAAGTGAATACTATTGAGGAAGGGAAGGCAGGAGGGAGAGCTAAAAGCACAAATGATGGGAAAGAGGATGAAGGGAAATACACACATTGTAATCATAACTGTGAATGTGTATGGAATGAATTCTCTCATAAAATGGAGATGGATACCAGAATGGATTAAAAGCCATAATCCAACAATATACTGCTTACAAGAAACACATTTGAAAAGGGGGGATACACATAGGATAAAGTTCAAAGGATGGAGCAGAATATATTGTGCTTAAGCTGATGTAAGAAAGATAGGAGTAGTGATCCTAAATCTCAGACAAAGCAAAAGCAGAAATAGATCTAATCAAAGGGGATAAGGATGGAAACTATATCCTGCTAAAAGGCACCATAGATAATGAAGCAATATCACTACTAAACATGTATGGTCCAAGTGGCATAGCATCCAGATTCTTAGAGGAGCGGTTGGAGGAGCTGAAGGAAGAAATTGACAGCAAAATTATACTAGTGGGGGACCTCAACCTCCCCCTCTCTGAACTCAATAAATCTAACCTCAAAATAAACAAGAAAGAGGTTAAGGAGGTAAATAAAACTCTGGATAAGGTAGATATGAGAGATCTAGGGAGAAAATTGAATGTGAATAGAAAGAAATATAAATTTTTCTCAGCGGTACATGGAACATTTACAAAAATTGACCATATACTAAAACATAAAAATCTCACAATTCAGTGCAGAAAGGCAGAGATAATCAATGCATCCTTCTTAGGTCATTATGCAATAATAATTATATGTAATAAATGGCCATGGAAAGATAAACCAAAAATCAATCGCAAACTAAATAATCTAATCCTAAAAAAATGAATGGGTTAAAGAAGAAATCTTAGAAACAATCAACAACTTCATTCAAGAGAATGACAATATTGTGACAACAGAGAAAATCTTACAGGATACTGCAAAAGCAGTTCTTAGGGGAAGTTTTCTATCTTTAAATGCCTACATAAATAAAAAGAGAAACAGGAGATCAATGACCTGGGCATGCAGCTAAAAAAGCTAGGAAAAGTACAAATTAAAAATCCCCAAGTAAATACCAAATTAGAAATACTGAAAAACAAAGGAGAGATTAATAAAATTGAAATTAAGAAAACTATTGAATTAATAAATAAAACCAAGAGTTGGTTTGATAAAAAACTAACAAAATTGATAAACCTTTGGTCAATTTGATTACAAAAACGAAAGAAGAAAATCAAATTATTAATATTCAAAATGAAAAGGGTGAACTCACCTCCAGTGAGGAGGAAATTAAAACAATAAATAGAAATTACTTTGCCCAACTTTATGCCCACAAATTCGATCATCTAAACGAGATGGATGAATATTTTAAAAAATACAAATTGCCCAGATTAACAGAAGAGGAAGTTGAATACTTAAACAACCCCATCTCAGAAAAAGAAATGGAACAAGCCATCAGTGAGCTCCCTAGGAAAAAATCTCCAGGGCCAGATGGATTCACAGCTGAATTCTATCAAACATTGAAAGAACAGTTAATTCCAATACTATATAGACTATTTTTGAAAATCAGGGAAGAAGAAGTGCTCCCAAATTCTTTCTACGATACAAATATGATTTTGATACCCAAACCAGGAAGAGACAAAACAGAGAAAGAAAATTATAGACCAATTTCTCTAATGAACATAGATGCAAAAATTTTAAGTAAGATTTTAGCAAAACGAATACAGCATCTTATCACGAGAATAATGCATTATGGTCAGGTAGGATTCATACCAGGAATGCATGGCTGGTTCAATATTAGGAAAACTATCAGCATTATTGATCATATCAACAACAAAACTAACAAAAACCATGATTATCTCAATAGATGTAGAAAAAGATTTTGACAAATACAACACCCATTCCTATTAAAAACACTGTAGAACGTAGGAATGAAGGGAACTTTCCATACAATAATAAGCAGTATCTACCTAAAACCTTCAGCAATCATTATATGCAGTGGGGATAAGCCAGATGCATTTCCAATCAGATCAGGGGTGAAACAAGGATGCCCATTATCACCAATATTATTCAGTATGGTACTAGAAATGTTAGTTGTAGCAAGTAGACAAGATAAAGATATTGAAGGAATAAGAATAGCCAAAGAAGAAACTAAGTTATCACTCTTTGCAGATGATATGATGATATATTTAGAGAATCCCAGAGATTCAAGTAAAAAACTTCTTGAAATAATAAACAACTTTGGCAAAGTTGCAGGTTACAAAATAAACCCACACAAATCTTCTGCATTCCTATATATTAGCAACAACGTCCAACAGCAAGAGATAGAAAGAGAAATACCGTTAAAAGCTAGGGTAGACACTATAAAATACTTAGGACTTTACCTGCTAAAGAAAACCCAGGGATTATATGAACACAATTACAAGACACTTTTTGCACAAATAAAGTCAGGTTTAAGTAAGTGGAAAAAATATCAGTTGCTAATGGGTAGGCTGTGCTAATATAATAAAAATGACAATTCTAACTAAATTAATTTACTTATTTAGTGCCATACCAAATAAACTATCAGATAATTATTTTCTAGAGTTAGAAAAAATAACATTAAAATTCATTTGGAAGAACAAAGGGTCCAGAACATCAAAGGGACTAATGAAAAGAAATGCTTGGGAAGGTGGCCTAGCGCTGCCAGACCTCAAATTGTCCTTTAAAGCAGCAATTCTCAAAATCACTCGGTATTGGCTAAGAAACAGAGGGATAGACAAGGAGAATATGCTTGGCACTTAAGACACAGTAGGCAAGGAATATAGAAACCTCCTGTTTGATAAATCCAATGTCACCAGCTTCTGGGATAAGAACTCACTGTTCGACAAAAATTGCTGAGAAAACTGGATAACAGTGTGGCAGAAATTAGGCATAGACCCATGCCTGACACCATACACAAGAATAAAGTCCAAATGGGCACATGATTTAGGAATGAATATTGTTACCATGAATAAACTGGAGGAGCAGGGAATAGTGTATTTATCAGATTTATGGAGAAGGGAAGAATTTTTTACTGAAGAAGAGATAGAAAGCATTGTAAAATGCAAGATGGATAATTTTCATTACATTAAACTGAAAAGTTTTTGCACAACCAAACCCAATGCACCCAAAATTCAGAGTAATGTAGTAAATTGGGAAAGAATTTTTATGGCTAAGCTAGGGGATAAAGGCCTCATTTCTAGAATATATACAGAAGTGACTCAAATGTGTAACTATACACGTCATTCCCCAATTGATATCAACGGATATGAACAGGCAATTTTCAGAGGAAAAAATTAAAGATATCTATAATCATATGAAAAAATGCTCTAAATCACTTTTGATTAGAGAGATGCAAATCAAAACAACTCTGAGGTAGCACATCACACATATAAGATTGGCAAACATGGCAGAACAAGAAAATGATAAATGCTGGAGAGGATGTGGGAGAGTTAGAACACTAATTCATTATTGGTGGAGCTGTGAGCTTATCCAACCATTCTGGAGAGCAATTTGGAACTATGCCCAAAGGGCTACAAAAATGTGCATACCCTTTGACCAATCAATATCTCTACTAAGGCTATATCCCCAAGAGATCATAAAAATGAGAAAGGGTCCCACATGTACAAAAATATTTATAGCAGTACTCTTTGTAGTTGCCAAAAACTGGAAGTCAAGGGGATGCCCGTCAATTGGGGAATGGCTGAATAAATTATGGTATGTGAATGTAATGGAGTACTATTGTGCCATAAGAAATGATGAACAAGAAGACTTCAGGGAGGCCTGGAAGGACTTATATGATCTGATGCTGAGTGAAAGGAGCAGAACCAGGAGAACTTTGTGCACAGCAACGACCACAGTGTGCGAGAGATTTTTCTGGTAGACTTGGAACTTAGTAATAACGCAACAACTTCTTTAAAAAAAAAAAGCCCACTGGTTGTTTTCTAAGGCAAAATTCCTTCCACACTCAGAGAAAGAAATATAGAAGTCATCCACAGAATGTAGCAGATCATGTTTGTGTGTGGTGTGTGTTGTGGTGTAATATGTTTTGATTTGTTATATGATTTCTTCCATTTATTTTAGTTGGACTACATAGCATGAGTATAGTGAAAATGTACTCAATAGGAAAGTATATGTAGAACCTATAGAGAATTGTATACTGTCGTGGGGAGGGAGGGGGGTAGTGGGGGGTAGGTGTGGGCGGGGATGAAATTTTAATTTTATGGTAATGATTGTAGAACTTTAAAAAAAGTATTAAAAGATTTGGAGTTGCAAAAAATAAAATAAAATAAAATTAGACTAACCTAAATTGTTAAAGTGTTCCAACAAGGCAATGAAGAGAAGAATGCCTTAAAAAGCAGAATGGGGCAATTTGAAAAGGTGGTCCAAAGCTCACTCAAGAAAATAATTTATTCAAAATTAGAATTGAGCAAATGGAAACTAATGACTTTATGATAAATCAAGAAATTATAAAACAAAACCAAAAGAATAAAAAATGTAGACAATGTGAACATCTCATTGGAAAAAAGAAAACTGACTTGGAAAGTGGATCTAGGAGAAATAATTTAAAAAAATATTGGACTACCTGAAAGCCAAGATCAAAAAATGAGTTTAAAAATCATCTGTCAAAAAATTATTAAGGAAAACTGCCCTGATATTCTAGAAGCAGAGGGTTTTTCCATAGAAATGGAAAAAAATCTACCCCTCACCTCCTGAAAGAGATCCCAAAATGACAACTCCTGGGAATGTTGTGGCCCAATTCCAAATGTCCAGGTCAAGGACAAAACATTGCAAGCATCCAAAAAGACGCAACTCAAGGACTGTGGAAACACAATCAGGATAACATAAGAAATAGAAACTTCTACACTGGGGGACTGGAGGGCTTGCAATATGAAATTACAGAACTCAAAGGCCATAGGGTTAAAATGAAGAATCACTTACCCAACAAAACTGAGTATAATATTTCAGGGAAAAGTGGGATTTCTATGAAATAGAGAACTTTCAAGCATTCTTTCTGAAAAACCTAGAGCTGCATAGAAAATGTCACTTTCAAATACAAGCATCAAAAGAAACATGAAAAGGTAAACGGGAAAGAGAAACCAAAAGGACTTATTAAAACTGAAGTGTTAACATTCCTACATGGAAAGATCATTTTGATAACTAATGAGACGTTTCTCAGTATTAGGATACTTGGAGGGAATATGTGTGTGTATTTATCTATATCTATATATCAATATCTATATATCTATATCCATATATATATATATATAGATAGATATACATATATATAGACAGACAGATAGATATAAATATAGATATATAGATATAGATAGATAGATGGATAGATAGATAAATAGATGTGTGTGTTTGTGTGTGTGTGTGTTTGCAGACAGAAAGAATGCACAGGGTGTGCTTAATATGAAGGGATGATATGTAGACAATTACAGTTTGAGAGGAATGTACTAGGAGAAAAAAGTGGAAGAGGCAGAATGTAGTAAATCATTTTACATAAAGGAGGCTAGAAAGAACTTTTACAATGGATAGGAAGAATGGGAAGATGGGAGGGAATAAGTAAGCCTTACTGTCATCATATTTGACTTCAGGAATAATAACATATACACTGGAAGTTTTACTCTATAGGAAGTATATAGAAGTTTTACTCTATAGGAAATGAGGGGGGAAGGGGATAAGAGAGGGGTGATAATAAAAAGGATTGCAGATTGGAGGAAGGCGTAATTGGAAGTAAATACTTTTGTAGAACGACAGGTCTGAGAAGAGAATAGAATGGATGGAAGGTGGAGGGACATACAGTCTTTCACAACATGACTGTTATGGAACTGCTTTGCATCACTGCATGATGGCAGATGAAGAGGGGGAATGGGAGAGAATGTGAAAATCAAAGCTTTAAAAACCAATGTTACAATTTGTTTTTACATATTACCTGGAAATGAGATATATAAGCATTGGGTATAAAAATCTATCTTACCCTACAGGAAAATAGATGTTAAAGAGATAAGATTGAGGTGATAGAAAGGAGGATTGCAGAAAAGGGTAATCAGAAGGCAAGATGTCCTGGGGTGGGGGGAGGAAAAAGATGGGGAGTTAATTTTAAAACTCAGAATTTTGTGGCAGTGAATGTTGAAAACTGAAAATAAATAAATTAAATAATTAAAAAATTCCTCTGTCCTCAATTCCCAAACAAGCACACTTATATCTTAGAAAAGGACTGTGTAAGAAAAGAAGGGAGCAAAATGGTTAACATGTAGAACTGAAAGAGTTATAAAGATCTGGCTTCAAAATAGAATCTCAGATATTTTCTAGCTGCGTGACTATAAGCAAGGTTCTTTGAACCTCAGTTTCTTAAACTGAGGTTGAGGGAGTTGAACTGCAGGGCTTTTAAGTTCCCTTCTAGCTTTAAATTTTTTATCTTATTCTCTGCTTCTATGCCTGCCACTCTGTCTCTGTCTTTCTCTGTATTTCTCTGTCGCTGTCTCTGTCCTCTCTCTCTCCAATTCCATGTTTGCCAAGAGTAGTTCTAAAGTGAGGTTGTGAATGGAGACATAAATTTGCTTCTCAGTTATGCAGATAGAAATTGAAGTGACTAAGAGAGATGAACTCTTCTTGGGAGAAAACAGAGGGTTGGATCTGTCGTAAATGCCATACTGATATTTAATTTCATATAGTAATGGAATATTAGACCTTAGTGTTGGTCTAATATAACTTTTCACTGTATGTATAGATATAGTCCCCAAACTGATAGAGGTGGACTGGAATTCTAGTTGCTTTACTAGACGAATTATGAGACTCCGCTGAGTTTTAAAATAATATCTTCTGTTCCAAATACACTGGATAACCAAGATGTTGTCATCATTATTTTTTTAAAAAATAATTAGATTACTCCATGGTAATCCTGTCTATCACTAAAGGAATAAGCAAGTCCATGTAGCACTGGGAAAAATCACATAATGACAGGTACTCCTCATTATGACTTAGGTTTCAAATTGTACTGGAAATTATAGATCCTTTCTTCAACATTCAAAGCCACCGCAAGCTCAGCTGATGAATGAATTCATGGCTATAAATAACAGTCATTTTCACAAGGTTTAGAGACCATTTTAACAGATCAACTTCTCTGATATATACTTAAGTTTACAATTGGAAGTCAAATTCATCCACTTAATTCTGGCACTTTTGTATATATTTTAAAATTATTAAACTAAATGACATCCTAAGCCGGTGAAATGAGTTTGGTGAGACCAGTTGCAGGACAAAATATTTTATAATACATTTCATTTTCTTTGTGATTACACTCAGTTGTAACCATGGAATAAGGTTGAAAACATTGTTCTTATCTTGATATCACTTAAATATTTGTGAATATAAGCCTCAAAGTATAGATTTCTGTATCAGATCATAAAAAATAACCACTTATATTTTTAAAATGTATGTAATTTAAGACATTTTATCGTCCATTGCCATGGTTTTTAATAGATGCTATTTAATTATAAGGGCAGGAAAGTAGTGCAGAGTATATAGTGGTGGGACTGAGGTCAGGATGACTCATCTTTCTGAATCAAATCTGACCTCAGAAAACTCGTTATATGACCCTGGAGAAGTGGCTTAATGTAGTTTGCCTCAGTTTCCTCATCTGTCAAATGAGCCGCTATCTTTGCCAAGAAAACCCCTGAAGGAGTCATAAAACTTTGGACACAATTAAAAAGACTGAACAATAACAAAATTTAATTGTAACTTAATTATGTAATATTATTCATTTTTAGTACTTCCTAAAATATATTATTTCATCAATGTGATTATTACCTTGAAATACTGATGATAGCTTCTCCATGTCCTTGTAAGGGGTCTTATGAATTCCTATATTCAAAATGCCTAAGTTTCGTAGCTGGAGACCTTTGAGTGATAAAACTCTCTTCACTTAAGTAGACTCACTCTCAGACAATATTTCTTTGCTTGATCAGTTCTGAAAGCATTTCCAGTTTAGAGGTACTTGTCACAGTTTGCATTCCAAAGGTAGAAACTTCAAGAACTACTTCCACATCAAGATGAAGTTTTATGGACAGAACTATAGTGGATGGAAATTAAATATGCCTTCATAAAATGTCAATTTCTCTTTTTTATTATTTTTGTAAAATATTCATATAACCATTTATTAAAATAGAATTTTCCTTTTTTAAAAAAAATCTAAATACCTTAGACAAAATAATTAGGGGAATCTCTACACAGAGAGAACGAAAGAAAATTTTCTTTGGTCATATATAGGATGCCTTTATCAAAATGACCCCTGAAGTGTTCATTCAGTCAGACTTTCTTTCCCAATTGGTTGGGGATAGGTTTCATAAATTATAAATTTAATGTAAGTGAAAAGAGTATAAGACGAAATTCCAAGTTGAATAAACAATAAATCTCAAGTTTCAAGTACATTATTTGCATGCTAGTTGATGAAGTGGCTCAATAATAATAGAACACTCATTAAAAATGTCAATTCTATATAAAATTAACTGATGTTGGCCCATAAAGTAAAACTCATCTTTCTTTTCCTCAAGAAATTTATGTATATCTTCAGTCTATATTGATACTGAACAGCTCTGAAATGCATTCTGAGCACAACTTTAAATAATCTTGTCACTGCAATGCATCAAAAATCACATAACTTTGAAACTGTAATTTTAGGAAAAATGAAATCCAACCCCAGCTCAATGAATGGATTAGTTGTACAATATCTTGAGCAAGTGGTTATCCATCTTATTCCCAAACACTGCCCAAAGAAATGAGTCATTCCATTTTGTGACAGCTTTAATTGTTGACTTTGGTCTTTACATGAAGCCAAATATATGTGGTTGTAATATTGGAAAACCTCAGAATTTAGTTTATACATATGGGTAATGGAATCATAGGATCATATATTTAGAATGGAATGGTAGTTAATAGGTCTTTTTGTTCCACCCTAATCATTTAATCAGTTCATTGAATATTTACAATCAAAGTGATTGCCATCAGTGTTTTTACATACCATACATGACCTCATATATCAAAGGAGAGAATTGGACAAGTTTGCCTCTGAGGTGCTTTCTAGCTTTATACTTATCGTTCTTATATCTCATTTATTATCAGGAAATATATTAACCATAA